>NW_020955786.1:239921-385718 GCF_003031625.1 Empidonax traillii
GGGTGTTTGTTCTGGTTTTGTGTTTTAAAGTCCACATAGCCACAGCCAAATAATACATTTTACAATTCATTTTAGAAGAATTTGGTAAATAAGGATTTGAAATGCAGGTCGTCCAAACACACACTACTTTTTGCCCAGAAACAGCTGACAACTACTTTGGCAGTTCCAGGATTCAGGGGCAGGGGATGTTTCTCTGATATTTTACCCCTTGAATCTCAGTAAGAAGAAATATGTCACTGCAGTAAGATTTTTTCCCCCTCCCATTTAGAGGTACAAGTTTTTTTCCTCTGAATCTCATGCAATCACTCTTAGTAGGAAATTTCAGGTTAAGTGTCCTTCCTTACCCTGAACAACCACACACACAGATGGTATCTTCCCACCCTCAATTTGGGTAACTGTCAGTTAAGAAGATTCAATTTTAGCAGTCACATGGCTGCTAAAGCATCTGCAGAACACAGTACAACTCTGAGCTCACATTAACTTCACATACTCAAAGAAAGTCATTTGGAAGCCAAGGATACAGAAACGCGAGAGTTCAAAGACAAAGAGATGATGAACACTTAAATACTACAGCTCCTGGAAAAAGAGTAACTTGTTTGATTAGAAAGTCATTAGTGACTCTGGAGTAAGGAGAAAATGGTAACAAATAGTTTGGATTAAAAAATGCAGGGTTCTGTTTTGTTTTCTAGTGCAGTGCTTGTGAGTTGAGAAAGGAAGAGAAAAAAGTCCAAGAAGTCACTGAGAGAAAAGAATGAGAACTAGAGCAGCACTGCCATAACCCACTGGCCAGAGACGGACAGACAAGGTAACAAACACTACAGTAGTGATTAATGTTAGTGTTCAAAAGGCTTATTCAGCTATCAGCAAGGTAAACATTCCTAACTTTCTTATCAGCCAAGAAGCTGTGGGAAGCAGAAAACACATATTTCCTCAGCAAAAAGGACTGTCCCCATCCTATTAACATCTAGCTTTGTATTACTTCACCATGAAATGGATTTTCCTATTTTTTGAAAATATCTGACTCGAAGAGCTATCATCTGCTTAAGCAGGCACAATTTAGTACACTTTGACACTTTACTTCACAATTGTGTCCCAGTCTCTCCCTGTCTATATGCACATCACTATGTTCTGGGATTTGCCTCCTGAAAAAAAATTTTCTTCTAAAGCTAAGATATTAATGATTAATAAATGATGCAGAAAAAAGTTAGCAATCTGCAACTGTCCTTGCATCCAATCACAAAGCTGAATGACACAGCACTGACAGAACTCAAAACTGGGTAATAAGCTGAAGACATAGAAAGAAAAAAAGTTATATTAGTCAGTAAAACCAGTGTTTAAGTTCTGAACATATGGTGCAGGAGAACGGGGTGGGGGAAGTCCTCTGCTTTTTTATACCAAGTTGTTCCATTGCATTCAGCAGCCCACAGACCTAAAGATGAACTCCCACATCCCAAGGAGAATCTTCCTACAGTTCAATCAACATCTTCATTTTCATCAGTCCTTTACACCCTTCTGTTTAGTGTCTATGTAATATAAATTAAAATTATCCACTATTGATAAGAAAAATCAAAATGATTGTGAAGGTTCAGTTTCAAAAGAGGGGTGCAAAGAGGTGAACGTGGTCTAAGAAAGAGGAATTCAGTCATTGCATGAAGGAATGCAACAGGTGCCCAACAACACTGATGAGGAAAAGCAGAACAGCCAGGGATGGGACCTGAAGCAAACTCTCCTGTCAGAACGAGTATATCGAGTATATCGTTAAAACAGCACCTTGAGGCGGCTGCTTGACTACACAAAGGGTTAAGGAGCAGGAAAAGCCTAAGCTTAAGGCTACTTTTGTTCCCAGGGCAGAGATCTCCCCTTCATTTGCAAAGCTACTCTGAATGAATCAAGGAATCAGTCTGGCACTGATGATGGCTTTCCTGAGGTGGAAAACAAGCAGGCAGGAAGAGAAGCTAACAAAATAAAAGCAGAAAACTTCTCCAGTGAGTTATTCATTGACTGTGAGCGTAGAAACACCTTCCATATAACAATAGACCTGCAGACGCTTTCATAACCCTCAGTGCTTTCCTGGGTAACACAATTGCTTATTCACAGCCAGTTATAGAATGGTTTGGGGTTTTTTGTTATTCATCTTAATCCTGGCTACACTATTAGATATTTGCAAAATATAGGAGCTTCCTTTCAGAAGGCAAAAGAAGATGCATTTTTACCACAGGAAGACTTACAAACATGTTTTATGGAAAACACGTGCATCTTTTTCTACCTTCTACTTTACTAATATTTTCCTTTTTTAATGATCTGTTTCCTTCTCTTCAAGAAACAAGGCCACTAACAAGCACAAAAGAAAATAGCAGCAAAAGAATCAGCGAGACATTTCCACACTTTTCTTTCCCTTCCCTTAAAAGGGCACAGAGCAGCAACACAGATGTCCCTGCCACCCAAAACACGCTCAAAACATCTTTTTATTCCAATCATAACTCCTCATCTTCTTAGAAAAGCAGCAATGAAACCAACTCCGATGAGGAGTCAAGACTGGACAAGAGGCACTAAAACCAGGCCTGAGATAGTGCCCAGCACTGTCAGCTGCCCTGGTCACAATCCTTCTCTGTGATTTTCTACTGGCAGCAATCCTGCCATTGCCTTTCACTACACCAGTGGTTCACAACCAGACCTCTTCAGAAAAGCTGGACACGAATCACCATATGTTAACTTAAGCTAGGAAAAGCAAGCACTGTTTAAGATAGAATGTTCTGGGGTTTGAGGGGTTTGGATTCTCTGTTTTGTAGAATGCATCCCTATCCCCACTTCAGGTCGCTGAACTCCCATGAAGCCCACACTGAAGAATTGCCCCAGCCATTCCTCACTCACTGAGTCAGGAGCCAACACCCAGTCTCCTTCCCCGCCCTCCCGGAGCCAGGGCAGAAAAGGCATTGGCTACAGTCACTGGAACAAAATGACAGAGTAATTACTGGGCAAGAGGCTGTAATACAGGCTTCAAACTGACCTCTGCAGCTATTCACATTTACATAATCATCATATCTTTTCCCATCCCATCCTACAGACATACAGCTAGGACTTGTTTCATTCCTGTTTGCACATCAAAGCAGAGAAAGCACAAGGGAACTCACTACCATGCGCAAGAGCAATAATTGTTGACCAGATCAGAACTCCCTAGAGGCTGCTGCCTTATGCATACAAAGCAAAACAAAGCATTTCAAAAGCAATGGAATGCCCTCTTCTCATGAAAATCCATTTGGTAGACCTTCAATTATTGCCACAGTAGATGAACTAGCACTGAATTTTACATAGAAAGCTTTAATTACCAAAACTATCTTTCAGATAAAATATCTTCAAGGCCTTTCTTTTGCAGTTTCCACTTGACTTTCTACTTCTCCAGTTGAGTTTTAAGGTGATAAAAAAGCCCAAGTATAACTTAGACACATCAAGGAAAAAAAAAAACCATACCCAGAAAACCATAGAAATGGTCACAAAGCTACTTTTGTATTTAGATCAGCAATTAAAAATAAACTCATTTCAGTGGAACAAACTGCCTCACCAGCAGCTTTAACCACAAGATGCTAACTTCTATTCCCACAATTTCTACTATATCAACAATACAGGATTATATTCTTGACCAAAACTGCATCATGTCCATTCATCACCACTCTGGAATGCACATTCCCAAGCAGGCAAGAAAACTATGCAGGCAGAAATGATCAAGGCTATTTTAAAATATGCACTGTGCTTCTACAGAACTATATCTTCCACCTACCTGGAACCCTATTTAAAAATGGAGACTTGGCAAACCCGAAGCCCTTAAACAAGAACAAAATTCTCCTTTTCTGAAAGTTAATCTGATTATACTTTAACTTAAAAACTGCAAGAATGAAAAACTACAAAACTATAACCTGAAACTCGAGTTTGCAAACTAAAAATGCACTCAAGTTTACACAACCTTTACCTCACCCTTGTATCCTCACCCTTGTATTACTCCAGGGGCTGGAGCCCCCGGTGGTCCAGGGGAAAATTCACTGCACTGTCACTGCAGAGATCCGGGTTCGATTCCCGGTCGGGGCCCCTCCCCGGGCAGATGGAGCTCGTTAGCCCTGTAAGGCAATCCATCTACGTCCTGAGGACCTCACTGCCACCGTCCAAGCGTGCTTGGCCCCGGAAGATGAACCTCAGGATTAAAGGGTGGGCTCAGTTCCGCGCACACTGTGTCTCACCTAAAAAATCCAATGCGCAGGCTGGAAGGTGGAAAGACCTTCCCCGGTTCTTCGTTCGCGAAGAGACTGGCCATTATTACTCCAGGACTCCTTGCACTACAGAAAGCATCTCTGTTGAACTTCAACATTTTGAATATAATAAATTCTAAGAAAATAACAAAGAGGTTACAGACCAGAGGAAATCACTAGAGAAGAAGTTTAAGTCTTGCCCCATCTGTTACATTATCTCTTCAAGCTTCACATTCTAAAGTAAGTTAAAGCTTTAACTGACAAAGGAGAACAAATTCACCTGAAGAGTGTAAAGTTCAAAAAGAAGCAAAGAAGAAAGGTAACAAAAATACCACTTGATTGTATTTCCCCCCCTGCAAATATTATTTCACATTGCTGCACACTAGCTCCAATCTGTTCCACAAAAAAATAAAAAGGAAATCAACAGCAGAATGGCTTCCACACTCTTGTCCTACTTCAGTCAGCACCTTGACTCTTGAGTGGGAAGGTACACATCAAAACATGATCTAATTTAATTTCACGTTTAAACTTCAGTTCTTTCAAGAGCAGAACTTCACTTGTACCACACTCTTGCCCTTGGATATCCCTCACCACCAGCAGCCCAAACATCAGCTGTATACTGGTATTTGCAAGCAAAGGACGCAGAAGGCCAATTTTGTGACACGTGGTCTTTTCTGCGCCTTGGATAAATCAGCAACATATTTTTAGGATTGCTTCATGATCTTTTCTTAAGGAACCTGAAGTTATTTCAAGGTGATACAGAGAAAAGAAAAAAAATGTAGCTGAAAGCTCTTTTCCCATTCCACCTCTGCTTTACATCTTGCAACTACACAGTAAACTAAGGATGTATGTATTTTAGCTGCCCAACCCTGACAAATACATGATAAATTGAACACCTTAAAGTTCCATGAGCATGCACCAACTATCAGCTTGCATGCACTTATGCTGGTGACATTTTTCCTTTACAGTGCACTGTCAAGTCAGGAGTCAGTGCTCCCAGCCATGTTTACTCTCAAAATCAAAGACAGACATGCTTTGTCAAAACAATAGTGTTGATTATTGATACACATATTTAACAGACTTAAATATTGAGACCAATGGGAGTGCAACGCGTAGCAGAAGAGCAAAGTTTCTGCAACAGCCTCTCCAAACTGGAAGGAAGGCTATTGCAAAGCATCGAGTAGAGGACAGATTATATTTATTCATCATTTCAAATAACCTACAGTTCCACATACCTACATAGTACACATCATTGCATCAGTACGATTACATGCAAACATCTGTGTTACTATGAAATATCTTTCAAAAGAAGTCTTTTAGGATTACTTAGGTTCTCTTCAGTGTTAGGATACAACACAACCATATTTTCAGGTCATCTTCTACTGATTTTGATGGGTACACACTTTTTCCCAGATGAAATCTGAGCTTCTCATGTTAGCAAGCGAGAAGCATCCAAACATACACAATTGTAGTATCTGAAGTTTGCACTTGGAATTCAGCCTAAACAAGCCTGACAGAATGGTAAAGTTGACTGAGTTGCAAAGCATTTTTATTTTTTAGTGGGCTCATTTTAAATTTGTTCCACAAGACATTTAAGGGGCTCTCCTCCCTACCACCAAAACCATCAGTCTACTCCAGTGCAAGTTAGAAGAACACTTAGCATAAGTCATTTATATCAATCCACAAAAAATCATCCAACACAACCAAAAGTAATGCTTGTACTTAAATGAGCTTCAGTTACTTTCAGATTCACTTTCAAAATTGAGATGATGAAGAATAAAGTTTGTACACTCTATAAGCACTCAACAAGAAAAATAAAAATTACTGAGGTATTAAAGAAAGCTACAAATAAACTCAAGTAAATACAAGCAGCAGTTTGACAGCCACTGATGTCTAACAGTGAGAAAATGTAGACATATCGGCACTGTAAGTAATACCAAAGCTTTCTGCTGGCAGGTTGAATAGCAGGAGAATGTTAAGGCCTTTTTAGAATTGTCATTACAGTTAAACTACTGGTGGTCTCCCTGTCTGTACAGGTCTGAAGAGCTACTGTAATTCTCAGTCCTCGGTACCTACTAGAGACACATCACTCAAATTATCTTCTATAGCAGTCTGTTTGGTACCTTTTATAAACACAGAAGCAACAACAAAAAATAAATTATGTTCAAGTACAGTGTTTTTTGATTTTGCACGTCAAAGGTAAGACACATCAAGTGAAGAATCCCAAACTAATCACTTCATCAAGACGTGCCCATAACATAACAGTGGATATTATGACTTCAGTTCAACTCTGAAATAAGAATCAACTATGCAGTAACACAGGCAGAGACATTACAGGCTTAGGAGACAGACTTATGAGAAGCTGCTCTTTCTCCCTAAATCATCATAATTTCTTCAAAATTAATCCTTGATTTCTAGCCAAGCTGTGGTGGAGACAGCAAGCACACAGTATTTCAGAAGAGGAACTCTGAACACAAAGCCTAAAAATAGAAGTCTATAGATAACTACTCAGAGATGCTACTCGTCAAACCTACCTCTTAGCAACTCTTTCTCATCTGTGCTTAACGGGCAGATGTCTTTTTTGTTTAGTCAGCACATTTTTTGAAATGGAAGAGTATGAATGATATTCCAGCTGTTTATCCAACCAGCTAGAGAAGAAACTGGGTAAGCTCTTGGTTATCAGCTGAAATGTCTGTATAATTTTGGCAAATGACCTGTTTATCACAGGCTACAGTTACAATTCATTCAAGTGTTGCCCTGAAAAACTACCAAGTTACGCCAACAAGAACCAGATACTGGAGATGGTGGAAGGAGAAGAAAGCAACAAACCTGCAAATTCAGCAAGTCTTAGTTCTTTCAAAGGAACATCTTCCCAAATGAGTAAGAAACCTCAAGAGTTTAGCTTCAGTACACCAGATAAACCCTTCTGATGAGTCAGTTCAATGCAGAGAAACTATTCAATCCAGAGTATTTAAAAAAAAAAAAAAAATCCTGAAGACTACAGTGAAAAAGCTGGTCAGAACAATGAGACGTGAAAGAGTACTTCCAGCAAAGACAGCTGTAGCACAGTTTTATCAGTGAAGCCAGAACTGAACAGCAAAAGAAAACTCACTGTCAGAATGCTTTCAAAACTTGATTGATAACAGTCATGTATCTTCTAATGAATTGCAAGAGAAATTTAAGTGCAGTGACAATATCTAAATTTGTACTTCTTGTATCAATGTATTGATTTAGTTGCATCTTTTCCACTGATTACTGTAGGTTCACCTTCAGAAGTAATTTCTTCTGAAATTTAATCCTCTAAAAGATACTGTAATGTTATCAAGACACAAAAGCAATGCATCCTTCTTGCCTCGTTGTGCCATTTCAGTTGATTCAGATTAACGCATATTGAACTGAGCTGTGGAAATTTTTGTCTTCTATGGAAGTTAAGGTACAATTACAAAAAAAGATCATTTGAATATATATGAAAACCGAATTTTTGGTCCTAACTATCACTACAAGGAGTGTAGACTTTACATCCAAAAGAGTAAGAAAATACTCACTGTGTAATTACACTGTTAGGTTACTGATGTAAAATCCTTACTCATTCTATTCTCTTCACCGCATTGCTATAGAGGGGAAAATACACTGCACTCTTTTACAACTGGAAATTTATGTTTTAGTGCACTGTCACTATACACTGTGTAATCAAATAACAAGGGCAATTTTAAGTACACCAGCTGCTTATTCCTGAATATACACTATTGGTTCAAAAGATTTTACGCATAAATTGTGCATATTTTGCAGTTATGGGAATTGCAGTAAACAGGTGTAGTCACACCCCTGCAAACAAGGAGACAATGATGCCATGTTGCACAACAGCAGCTAGTCTTGGGACTACATAAAATATTATACATGACACATATATACAATATCAGTCAGACACTACTACTTCGTTTTCCACCTCTCAGCAGAATACAACAGAGATGCTTAGTTTTTTATTGAAAAAAACACTGAACTCAATCAGACTTAGAATCTGAGGTACAGGCAACCTGTAGAATATATTAAATACAAACACACTCCCTGGAAACAAAGGTTAAACTGTGAATTGCTAAACTTGCCCTTCATAGGTAATGGGCTATTTGCTTCTTACTTAGAGGCTTACTTAGATTAGACATCCACTTCCATCACCTTATTTTCAGTGAGGATATGGATTCTCTGCGTATTCAGAGAGAAAAAGAAAAAAAAAACAAACAGTTTATCCCTGTAACAGCATCTTCAGACTACTGGAATTACAGATTTTATACTTCTGGACTTACTTTTCCTCTTGCCGTGATCCCTCCAATTCAGGTACTACCTGATCTAACAAGTATTAATAAAATTAAGTAAAAGTAAAGACAGTAAACAAAAATTCGAGTCAGTCTAATCTTTATTCATGCTCTAGTCCTGTAGAAGAAGGTACCAGCATAGTTAGCAGGTATGATGCCCATTAAGCATAAGAGAAAAAAAGAAACATTCACATGTCAAATTCTTCCAATTCTTCACACCAATTCAAGCAAAGCAATGAGCTCAAACATCTATACAATATATGCTATATGGCAGTAAACTACTTCCCACTGTAGCAGTCATCATTAATAAAGGACCATTGTTCTTTTTAATCCCTCCCCAGTCACACACACTTTCTTCTCCCTAATCCACCCACTCTTTAAAGCCACCACACGAACTTTTCAAGGCTGCTTGTTTGCAGCAGCCCTGAATAAACCACACAAACCAAACATCTCACACACACTATTTTTGAAGTGAAAATTAACACAAACCCAATTTAAATGGACAGAAGTCAACAATTGGGCCCAGGTAAGAAGTGTGTGTGTAGTCAGCAGGGAAGAAGTGCTGCTAAAGAAAATGGGGGCTAAAAGCATGGAATGAGAGCTAGCTTTGTTCAGAGGCAGTAGCCTAAGTGCCTATCAGTCAGCAAAAGCATTTTTAAAAACAGCTGCATCAAAGCTTTCTGCAAGTTAGTCAGCATGTGACAGGCCAGCACATTACAACAGTGCCACAGCAATCTCTGCATAATAGGAGTGCTCCGAGTGACCTGAAAGGTCAGTGTTTTCAAGCATTCCAGTAATCTGTAAATTGCCTTGGCTTATCGCTTGGAAGCAACATAATTACATTGCTTGAAGGGCTAGGACAGTAAAGACAGATTTTAGGTATTATGTTTTGGTCAGCTACATACTAACCTCTACACTGAAAGCATATCCAGGAAACACAGACTAATGTAAAAATTTAGAAAACCAAACAAACAAAAACCAAAGAAACAAACAAACAAAAAAACCCAACAACCAAAAAACAGTAAAACGTGAAAAAGCCTGCTCTTATGATAGAGGAAAAATTATTTAATGAGTTTTATAACACTGTCTATAGTAGTTTATCAAGTATAAATATCTTTGAGAGTTTATTTCTCAAGTAAAAGTTTCAAAATGTTCAAAGTTGTTTTCTATAAAACTGATTTTCAAATACAGCAAGGCTGCAGCTACTACTGAGCAAATTAAAAAGGTCTTGTTCTGGAAGTTAAAAGGTAGAGCAACCAAAATGCAATTTTATACTAACAGTTTGAAAAACGGTACTTTATATCAGAGAAAAGTTATTACTGCCAGGTATAAATATTCTAAGCAACTTACAGCAAAGCAAGGCTGGTCATCAACTTTATTAACAAATTTTTCTCCAAATAGAAAAGAAAACCTGGAACCCTCAGTTAATCTACCTTACGAGATTAAAAATGCCATATTTAGTTGCCAACAACTTCATCGGGAAGAGCGAAACTATTTCAACCCACTATTTGATTCACGTGCTTCTGTGCTGCCCTACACCAAAGCAAACACACCCAACCTGATCCCACGGCTCAGGGAACAGGCACCTCACTGGCAGCTCACCACAGCTTACTTCACCCTGTCCTGTGCAGCACGACTGTACCACTAATAAAAAGAGTTGTAGTGAATTCAAGCCTTGATCATTCACACAGGGGGGAGTAAAACAAAGGACAAACGCAAAGAACACAGTAAAAATTCTTAATTTTATTTGACTCATGGAGAAGGAGGAAAAAAAAACCTATGCAATATTTCTCTGATTGCTTGCTTTCATTAGAAGTATTTTTATTATCAGTAACTACTTAAAGGCATAGTTGATTATTTTTTTAATGGAGATAGTAAATGCAGTCAGAAGTTCAGGCTAGCCAAAGGCATGCTGTGGAAACATCCCATTCAAGTTTAAAATATCCTGCCTGTTTAAGATGCTAGCACAGCTTGAACTGCAGGACACAAATCCTGTATTATCAGAAACCAAACTAACTTTACAGCCAAAAAGATATTCCTGGCATTAGCAGTGATACACTTAAGAGGTACCCTCATAATGCTTGAATAAAAAAATCAAACAAACCAACAACATTGGTCGTTTTAAAGGAGCAATGATCTCAGCAACTCTCAACCACTGACTTCTAACTGTTGCTTACACATCTTCCCAAGATAAAGAGACATTTACTGATTGCAGAAAAAACCAAGTGAGAAAACCTTTTACACTGGCATTGGTTTATTTCAAATGAATCATCTCTGACTTAGCACAGTTCTTCAAAACCAGAAATCAAGCAAACATTTAATGTTTCAACTTCCATCCCCAAAACTCCTCTTAACATGCAAGATAGGCAGCTATGAAATCAGAACAAGTACAAATGAGTGTATTTCAATCTGACTGGTACTACGGCACCTAAAGTAATGTAAAATACAGCAGTCAGCAGCTCTAAGGCAAACATAATAGGCTAAATATTCAGAGTTGCATACTGACAAGGTATTCAAACTATTTAACCAATAGATGCCCTAATCTGAAACTCAGCAGTTTCCTGGGCAGTTCTAGGGTGGATTTACCATCCAACTATCAACAACAAATAAAACTACAATAAACTAGATGAGGATTGGAAAAAATAAGCCAACATACTACAGAGCGCTTCTACTGCAGTGTATTGCATTCAGATGAAACGCGTTCTTGGTTCAAGCCATGAACATGTTTTTTATAAACCTATATACCTTTCTTGTATTCCTTAGCTAAAGGCTCCATGTTTTAGGAGCATTAATCCGGTCTACATTATCCATAGAGTGCAAAACCCAATCAAAATGCAAGTCCATTTAGTACTCTCAGATGAGATTACCCTCCAGGAATTTCCATTCCTGCATAGCTGGGTTATTAACAGAGAGGTTTATCCTGTATGCAATGGCCAATCACTTTCCACAACTCAATTTCAATTCTGAAGGAAACACAGGTTCTTTTGTCAGAAAGCCATGCCTCAAGTTTGGCTTCCAGATCTTAATACCCACTGGAAAAACTATTTCAGGGAGTCCAGGTGTACAGGGAAATCCTGTACCTTTTTCACCTAAACACTGTGCTGGAAACCTAATTCGTGTGGAGGCATTCTTAGGTAAAGGACTATTTTTTCCAAATAACATGCAGGAACAATGCTGGGTCAAGTGAGAGTAAAAAGTTTTTAAACAAGCATCCTGTGCTGAGAGGGTTAACATGATCTGGCCTACTCCCAGATTTCCTTCTGGGGAAGCCAGTCATCTAAAATGAACATGAATTACATATTTATTATGAGTCTTGCAATTTGTTCAGATAACCAGTACCTGGCATAGTTAGCCCCAGGTACTATCCTGATCCCATAAGACTTAAAACCAACTAAGTACTTGATACACATTGTCAAGTAGCACCTCGAAGTTACTTCTGGAGTTTCACAGTTACAGTCATTCTAATTGTTACTTTCTACTAGAACCAAGGAATCTTCAGATTACATAATTTACACCTAATATATTTTCAACAAAGATGAAAGAAGCTATGTTCATGATCTCCTCTTTGTTTTTTTAGTTTTTTTTTTCTTTTATTCTTTTGAGACTTTTATATATGTTTTTATACACTGTTTTACAGCAATGCGTGCCAGGTCAGTCCTTTTGCAAACTCATGTCACCACTGCTGTAATTTAAGTAATAGAAGAACTGACATCATTGTTCAAATTTCACAATCTGTCCTGTTTCATTATGCTACTGCTTCTAGTTATAATTTAAGGTTATTACCACCTTTTAATTAACTCTACTTAGAAAAATTGAGCAGTATCTCTTCAGCCACAAGACACTTCTTAGTAAGTTTTGTGTTATTGAACTTTGTGATTAATTTAATTAAGTCACTAATGCTGCAGCAGGAGTGCCACTTGTAGCAGTTGTGGTCTAAAGAAAATAGCCAACAAGGTCTGTAGGAAAAGGCAACGGATGTTATTCCAGTCACATCAACTCTTCTTCAGGAGCGACATCCAAAAGCCTGACCATATGTTCTCATGTGTATACAAGTCTCTATGTATCTTGCTTATTCTATGTCCCATCTGGGTACATCCTAAGAAACAGTCACCAGCCCGGAGCGTAAATAGCTGGAATAGGTCCATTTAATATTTACAAGAAAAATTTTAATCTGGATACATAAAAGGGGGCCATCTGTTAAAGCAATTGCTGACCCAGTGGGGCAGAGGGGAAGACACTGTTACTGGACCCAATTCAAACTAGGCAAGGAACTGCTTATACAATCCCAGAGGATCAGGAGTTGAAAACAAATTACTGCTTGTTTAGGAGGAACTGGGGAAATATTTTATAATTAAGTTCCTAAGAAGAACTCAAATGTAAAAGGCAGTGGTGAGGAAGACACAAGACTGCTTTTCAGTGCAGTACTTACTGGGAAAAGCCTTGAGAACTACAAATCAAAGAAACTACCTACTTTTGCCCAATTTCTATTTTCAGCATCAGTACTTTGAATATGTCAGTACTTTGAATATATGAGAGACAAAAAGACGAGCAGAGCCAAGTTCTGCTATTGCTTCCTCTGCTATGGAAAATTAACCAAACACTCTATGATGAGTTATGAAGGCCAAAAAGGGTCACAATACCTTTGCCCATTTCTCCCAAGAATGTGAACTTCTCCAATGCAACACTCCCTACAGCTATCATCTGACTGAATTTAGGTTGCCCTCCCCTAGGGCAAGAAGAACATCTGTTTATAATGGATTAGGAAACAAAAATCCTATTAAAGATTACCAAATGCTCTTGAAAAAATAAATACTATTTTAACGTACAGTCAATATTTAAATTTTTAGCACCAACAATAAACTTATTTTTCCAAGTGTCCAAATAAATCCTGATATGCATATGCAGGAAAGAACCCTAAAGAGCTACTACGATCCTACAGAGTTAGGAATAGTAATCATAAGCAAAGTGCCCAGTCCTGCACATACTGGAGCGTTTCTCCAACCCTGCAATAGCCCATCTACATAACTCAAGGAGTCCACAAGGCTTGGGGCTTAAGGAGTTATCCAAGGATATAACACAGGAAAAAAATCTCATGGATAACCAAGTAGACACCACTGCCCCTGGACAAGTTACCACACTTGTGGCCTCAGCAGTGCCTTTTAGTCTGCAGGATTCAAGGGACCCACAGTGGACCATACAACATTCAGCTCAATGTGACCCTCCCTTTTCTCAGATCTTCAGTCACAGCCCCTTGAAACAAGAGCAACCCTGCTATTTATGAGTGTAGAGCACACATTTGAATAATCAGTCCCTAAAATAGCATAATTATAAGACAAGACAATGTTTTCATTTCAGGACTTTTTGGACTCAGCATAAATAAACTGCAAAGAATCATGGAATTCATTTTAAGACTTCCCTACGGCTGTTTGCTTAATCAGTACATTCAGTGAAGTCATTAGCAATATATTTGCCTGAGAAAACACTGAGCACAGTTTGATATTAATTTTTGTTGTATTTATACCATAATAAAAAGGACAAATTTGGGGGATAGGAATGACCAAGGTGTTTCTTAACCCATAACAAAAACTTAACAGTAACTGTTACAGATTCAAATACTATCCTTTAACTCGAACAGACACTTAGAATCTTACAGTGTTCTAAACCAAACATTGGGACTATTTATTTTGACATGGACAGGCATATGGCTTTACTCTCCCCACACTGTGACAGTAATCAGATTTTTGCCCACTACTCTGGTGTAGTCAAGATATGGCCTCTCCTCTGTAGAAGACAGGAGAACAAAACAGAAGAGAGGATCCTATTTCACACTGCACTTATCGGCAGGGCCTGTACCAAACGGTCAGAACTTCAACAACTCTGAGACAAAGCCTTTGGATGATGCTGTGACCTGAGATAGACTTTCGCAAAGCATTTCAAGTAATAAACCCAAAATATTTAGCGCAATTCAGAGCTTGAGTAGTTCACTAATTACAGCTCTGTTCCCAACTCTATACCTTATGCTGAGGATTTAGTAACAAGTATTTTCATGAGCACCCAGGTTTTGATAACAATGGTACCTCGCAGCGTTCAAGCACTAATTTAAGATACCATATTTTGAGCCTTTTCCTGCATGGCATCTCTTCTCATAGAATGCAAGCAGTAGTGCAATGTGCACATTAAATACCTATGATGTACAATAACCTGTTTCTAAACATTTTCCTTGACACAGAGATTGTCTAGCTGGTCACTGATAAGGTCTTACTGATTTTCCACTCTATAAAGGTGGAACCAGTTGCCAGGCAGTCAGATTTCAAGCTCTGTTTACATTACAGTAATCTTTATGCCGAACATTGAACCAGACGCAAACTCCAGAATACGCTTCATAATGACCTACAGAGCGTGGAGCTCGTGGCTCTTCTCACATTGCAACAAAATTCATACTGAAAAATGCACCTAAAGTATCACCTGGTAGCTGAAGTTGCTGACAGTCATAACAAGGAATTTAAGAAAATCCAAACTCAAAACACAAGTTATATAGATATTTCTTCTTTGGAAAACAAACAAACCAACCAACCACAGAATATTAAAATTAGTATTTCCTAAGATGAAAATACAACTTATGGAAACACTATCAAAATTCAATGCAGTAATTTTAAAGGACCTTTTTTCCAAATAGGAGGTAGATTCTTAGGTTAAGCCAAGTTCTAAGTTACTTTCCTATTTATGTTTTCCATGTATTTATTTCTTCGTTGGTACAGTTGAAGAATCTCACCAACAACTGGAGAGCTGATCTGACTTTACAATGTTCATGTACAGACTTGGATGGGAAAACCAAAATACTGTTCCAAACTTAGCTATCTCACAGACTATATTAAAAAACACTTTAAGAGCCTGCATATATATCCTCTACAAGGAAAAAAATACATTCCTGTCTCTAAGGAAGATTTCGGGTAGAGCACTAACCCACATTTATGAAAACCATAGACCATTCCCTCTTAAAACAGCAAACCAAAGAATCCTTGCAATCAGCATGTCTTGGAACCATTAACATGATCATGTTCTCAACTTCTGATTCAAGGCCTAGTTAACAGATACATGCCTGGAGCTAGAAAACAAGTTATAAGAACCAAAACTCCATTAATTACAGGACTGAGGTGAAAGACTGGGAAATATTCTTCATGAAGGTATTTAAAACTAGAAGAAAGTCTCCAGAACTCAGGTTTGCATTCAAAATAGCTCAAGGATTCAGTAACTCCAGGCCACACATTTACTATTCAAAAGCGTTTTGGTTTGTTTGGGTTTTGGGGGTTTTTTCAAATGTGGACTATATTCGAAACCCAGCTTAAAAGTAAAAAGCTTCATATCCCATTACTAAGACACTGACAAAGTCATTCCCACAGCATCCATCAGCACTGTTCAAAAAGACATCAGAGGAGATTAGGCCCCTTACTGTTTTGCAGTAACAGCCACGACCAGATTAGACTGCAAGCAAGACTTTATTTCTCTTATCATTTTCTACTGTATGCTACCAACAGCCACAACAAGCATGTAACACCTTAATAAAAACACATTCTTTTACAGCACAGCATGGAAAAAGCTAAGTAATCAAAACTGAAGGGCAGTAAAGACTGTTGATAACAGGGCATAAGACAATCAATCACAGCAGCCAAGATTCCCTCCTATACAAATAAGAGTTACTCAGTTTATCAAATTTTTTTTTAAACGCATTACAACCCCAAAAATGAGAAACCAGATACCGTGTCCAAAGGGGTGACTGAAGGAAATAAGATCTGAAACTTGAACATAGAAGTCCTCCAATACTGTAGTATTTAAAAGATATTTTTAATCTTCCCATCTACAACTTTTAATGGGCAGTGGACCAGGAACTAATGGCTAAAGTACAAATAACACCGTCCGTCTACTAAAAGCATTTCTGTTTTTACAGGAAAATTCATTTTAACTGTATGCATCAGATTCTAGCTTCTAAAGCCATTTCTGTGATCAAGATGAAAAAGGCAAGAAATAATTTTGATAAAAAGGTATTACAGCTATACTGTAAGAATTTATATTGGCAAAGTTACAGGACTTACAAACCTAACTTTTGTGAGAATGCTATTTCAAATACACGACTTCTATAAATCTGAAAGTATAGCAGTGAAGAGTTAAACCTAAGTGAGATTATATTTTGCAACATTCTTAAATTAACATAACTTGCAGTATAATTAGTTTGGCTGATAATGTATACATGTAGGCAAAGGGCCAATGTGATATAACCATGAGCAGGAAGAGTTTCAAGTAACTGCTATGGTAAGAAACAACTTTGAATTTACATCAGTCTGTATACCAGTCTACAATCAAAATAGATACTACTTCGGTATTTAAAAATAGAAAAAAAAATATTTAAGACAGTGCATGCACGTGTAGAAGACAGTATTTGTCCACAGCCTCACAAAAGAGCTGTATTTTAAGAGAATGTTCTCACTTCCAGTTCAAACTTCTTCACTATGATTTTATACAAAAGAAAATCAGCAAAATTTAAGGTGATGCAATTTCACCAAATCCCTCACGTAGCAGAACTCCAACACAACACTATTCAAAACATTTATCTTCAGCTCCTATTTGTTGTTAATATAAATGCATCTGAACAGGATTAAAAAGTATGTTTTACTTGTCTCCGCAGTTAGGCAATACCACCAGTGTGAAATACAAGTACCCAAAATAAGTTACTCCTCCCATCATAAATATGTATTGTTGAAATGCGTGCACATTTATGTTTAAATGCAACAAGGTATCTCTGGAAGCATACTTAAAAGAGGCACGAAACTAAGTAAGTCAACACTGGTTTTTAAGTTTTTTTAATTCCTGTCTAGGAGCTGAGGTTGCCTTGAAAGTACACCTTGAAAGTAAGACTTTGGTATTGATAAAACCTCCAGGTAACAATATCTTACAACTGTAGTAAGTTTGTTTGTTACTTAGTACATCAAGTACTTCAGTTTTTCAGTAGCAATGCAGCAAGGTGTGCATTTTGCTTCAGCTTGGAGAAAATCACTTCTGAGTAAGTGCATACCGGCTAGTGACATCAGACCGAAACCACATAGTTTCACTCGAAAGCAAACACCACTAATCCGAGCTCCGGCAACACGACGGGAACTCGTCGCGCTAAAGCCACAGCAACTACTCAGGCGCCACAAGCTAAAAATTAGTTCGAAATTCAAATTCAAACTAGTTTCAAAGTAAACCTTTAATTTTACACGAAGCAGAAACAACCTGTTGAGCGTTCCTAACTCCACCTCTTCCCCTCGGGGACGCTCAGCATTACTCACCGTCGCGCTGTGCCGGGGGAGGTCAGAGTACACACCCCGCACCGTGCACCTGCACCAACACCTACGGATCAGGTGGAGGACCGGCACAAGTTTCAGACGGATTACTGCCGCTCCAAAGCTGTTTACCGTATGTCAGCAACAATCATCCCCGACTGATTCAGCGGCCACAGAAAAATCCTGCAGTACAGGACTCTCCCGGCTGAACCTTTCCTAATTGCTACCCGGCTCCAGCCTGGAACAAAAGGGCACGGCCAGCGCAGCGGCGGGAGCGCGGGGGCTCCAGGAGCCGCCCCGCCGCTGGGGCCCCGCGCCCGCACATCCAACAGGTGGGCGGCCGGGCCGGGGGGCTGCGGGAGGGAGGCTCAGCGGGGAAAGCGGCCGGGAGGCTCCGGCCCGTCGCGCCCACCTCTTCGGTCCGCTGCCCCCGCCCTCAGCGATGAACCGCAGGCTCGGCGGGGCAAAGGGTAAACCGCGCCGGGGGTACCGCGAGGATCGGAGCAGGCGGGGGCCGAGCCTTACCTTCGAGGGAGCCGCCGCGGCCCTGGCAGACATTTTGTTTCCTTCTCTCCCCCGGAGCCGGGCGACCGTGTGCGCGCCTGCAACTCCTCAGCGGGGGAGAGAAACTCGGCACCACCACCCGCGCCTCACGCAGCCGCCCGAATAAACATCCCAGGGCGCGGGGGGGAGGAGGAAGAGGAGGGCGGCGAGGAAGGGGCGGGGACAGGGGAGGAGGGAGAGAGGAAGAAAGTGGAAGGGGAGCGGAGGCTCAAGTTTGATAAAAGTGCGTTGTCTCTCCTGCGGCGCCTGGCGCGCCGGGGCCGGATCCCGCTGCCGGAGCGTGGGAGCGGCCGCGCTGCCCCCGGGCTCGTCCCCTCAGCGGCCGCGCGGCCCGCCCGCCGCGTGCCGCTCCCCCCGCGCAGCCACCGACATGTCCGACCGCCGGCACGGCCCATCCCATCCCGCCGCGGGGGGACCGCGCGCCTCGCCGCCGCCTCCCCCCGTCCCGCCGCCGGACTCGGGCCCCCAGAGGGCGGCGGAGTGGCGCCGGCGGAGCGTCCCATCGCGGCCCCGCAGGCTCCGCCGGGCGCGGCGCGGTGCGGGGCCGTCCGCGGGGCTCGGCCACCGCCGGGCTCCCCTGCGCCATGGTCGAGGTGGCGGGAGCCGAGCGCGGCCAGCCCGGCGCAGCCTATGGGAGCGCGGGGGGCGTTTGAACCGCGGGCAGCGGAGAGGGCCGGCCCCGGCCCCGGCCCTGGCACCGCCCCGGCCCGGCCCGGCCCGGCCCCGCGGAGCTGCGGCACGGGGGGAGCCGAGCGCGGCCCGGCTCTGCGCTCTCGGCGAGGCGAAGGAATTCCCGTCGCCCTGGAACTGGCCGCAGAACTGGGATGTCGATCACCGCGGGCTCAAACCTGCTTTTGCGTTTCCCTATTGTTTGAAGGGGCGGGACATTAGTTTTCAAGTTCCTTAACTGTACATTTTGTTCTTGAGATAAAAGCAGTAAAGACACAAAAAGAAAACAACTTGGGAAATTTGATTTGCTTTCAGGTGGTGACTGCATAGCCTTAGCATTTCCTATAGGATCACGAACTGCTGCCTGTAGCTTTAAAAAATAAACTTCCCCCAGTATTTCAGGCACAGTGTTTTTAGTGTCTTTTATAAAGTAAGTATTTATTTTAGCACTAAGAGAAATACTGCAAACATTTCTTCCCATTTAAAACGAAAGGCTTTTTAAAGATGTTATTTTACTTTTGGGAGGTGGATGCCTAACCCATGCACGATGAGTCTATCTGAATATTCATCTGGAGCTGACTTGCTTTTGGGATGGCTCATGCTACAAGAAAGCTGAGCACATACTCCCAAATTCTGTAGGACCAAGTCGTAAGTTAAACAAACCACTTCATAGGAATCACCCACTTAAGTGTTTCAAACCTCAGTGAAAAGATGTCACAATCTGTGTACTAGCCATGTCAGTATGGTCCACAGTTTATGATGTTGATTAATTTACTGTCTAATATTAGATTAGAGCAAAAGTTGCATGACTAAATCAGGTATATAAACTGCCAGTGAAAGGAAAGTCGGTGAGAAAAAATCCCAGACCAAAATAGGAGTACTTTGCATTCTCTTTGCAAACATTTCACGAGATCTGGATGACAGTAAAAGCCACGGTATCAGGGCCATTATTTTTATGCAGTTGTACTTTTTATGTGCTACCAGCTGCTTTTGTGCTCCATGCAATCTTCAGAAGTACTTAAATTCTTAAAAAGAAGCAATAATTCATGATCCAAATCACTCCCTCTACCAAGAAATATCCTACCCAAAGCTACTGTATGAGTTTTATGTTTGTTCTCCTTTGAAAATAAACAAATTCATATTCCAGGAAATAGCTGAAGCAAATTCCCAAGGCAACAGTCCGAAATCAGGGGGGAAGGGCCAACTCAACTCCTCCACCATGGCGTGGAGAATAAGGCACTGCAGGGCAGAGAGAGCCCAGCTGGACCGTCCCCCAGCACACACTGGGGCAGACTCAAAGCCCCAGTAACCTCTAACTTTCATCAGCACCATCCATGACTTTCTGACACCCGACTGCTCCCAGACTACTCAAGTGTTGCGGCTTCACCCCTTTTCCCATGGAGATGCAGAGGCTGTGCTGAGCTCCGGAGGGGACTGTTCTCCATGGGAGCTCCCCCGTCTTGCAGCATGGCCTTCTGCCAAAGCTCCTCCACTGGCCCCTTCCCTGAAAACACAATGGCACGGGGTTTATTTGTTAATTGCTAGATGTAGCTAAGCCTCAGATTACTTTTTTTTTACTCTATCTACACATGCAGAAGGTGGAATGTGACATCTTTTATGCCCACATGTTTCACTGCCACAGTCTAAGAGCATTCACCAGAGGAGGCAGGAAGGAAAAGGCTGAGAACACAACAGGAAGGAGGGGGAAGATTTCAAGGTGTGGGGACACGTGAAAAACCCATGGAGGGTGACCTGATAAAGTGTAGGCTAAAATAATCTCTCCCTTTCATCTTTCTCCCCTCAAATAATTCTGGGGTGGGTGGGCAACACCTGCAGGCTGGGAAGGAGGGCAGGCTGGGAGTGAAGACTAAAGATGATAAACCAAGATGAGGCATATGATAGGGGAACCAAAGGGGACTGCAGGCACGCAAACACACAGAGCTTGGAAACGGATCCCTAAAATAAGGGAGAAGGACCATGGGCAAGGAAAGCAGTAGTTATGGTATTGGGAGAAAGATGGGGAACAAATAAAACGCTGAAAGAAAAATAGTAAGCAAAGAAAGTTCCAACAAAGATGAATGTGCCATTTTTGTATCATCTTACACTGGATGAGAAAATGCCATCCGTCCACACTTTGAATTTGACAAGGAGGGAAACTATTGAACAAGGAAGGACTTCTGTAAGGGGTTTGAAACGTCTGGCAGTTGGACATGTATAACTCCTTTGGCCCACAGAGACTAACAAGATTGATTGATTGATTGATTGTTTCTTTTTTTCTTTCTGTTTCTCTTTCTTTCTTTCTTTCCTTCTTTCTTTTCTTTCTTTTCTCCCTCTTTATGTTTCTTTCTCTTTTTCCTTCCTTCTTTCTCTCCATATTTTTCCTTTTTTGCTTTTGTTTTTATTATTTGTTCCTTCCTTTCCTTCCTTCCCTCCCCACCTCTCCTCTTTGTCCTTCCAACAGTTCTTTAAAATTCATCTCTACTCTTGCTATAAATTAGAGGAGCTAGAAATGCCATCTTATTCTATTGGTGCTGGCAAAATGCATGCATTTGTTGGTAGATGCAAATTATTTTTAATAATTATTTTTGCTTGTTTTTATACGTAGCAATAGCAGAACCATGTTCCTATTTTTTGAAATTCTTCCTTCAGGAGAATGTTTTCAACTCTTCATTAACAAATTGCTAACAAGCAAACCTTCCATCAACAGTTCTGAAAATGCCAAATCAAATGTTAGTGTAGTCAACATAAAATCATTATCTTAAATGAAAGTAACCTAGAATTATATTCCTATTTAACATTTTTTTTTTAGAAAATTCTTAGGAAAGTATTACAAAATTAATGTCTGAAAAAACATGTTGCATTTTGCTAAGGCTGTTGGGATTCCAGTGTATTCATATATTCCCTTTAAAAAGCTCTGGGGAAACAGCAGATGTCTCTGTATTTATATACACATATCAATTTATAGTGAGAGAGATACACATGTTAGTGTTTATGCATATATATGCCCTATATATATAGTACATTCAGTCAGATGCAGACATATACCAAGTCCCATCTGTTAGCTGATCTGAAGGATCAGAATTTTAAAATATATTCCTGATACTACCATTGTAGGTCCTGAAAACAGGATGGCTTCCCCATTTTTAGAGAGAAAATTGTCTCAAAAGTCAAGTGCTGAAGAAGAGCAAGTGCTTTACTCATCCTTTAAATAACACTGGGAGATGCCTAAAAAAAGATCTATTATATTTTCTTGGTAGGAAACCTAAAAATAAAACTATTATTTAACAACTATAGTTCAAATCATAACCCTAAATTGATTCAAAGGACAGAGAAGGACAGTCATGTGTGTGAATCCATCTTTCTAACCGAGGACATGTTACACTGCAAGAACAGGAAGTCTATTCTCTACTTTGTGTTGACTTAACTTTTTAAGAAACGTTTTGACCACTTAAAGATGAGGAAGAAGGAAACTGCAGAACCGCAGCCACCACAGAGACTAATTCCTGTGGGTTTTGTGGTGTTGGTGGCTCAGAAAAACAGAACAGTTCATATAAGATCTTTCAGAGATATCAGATGGTTTTGCTGTCCTATGAGGGAGTCTTGGGATGCTTAACTATAGTATGCCTATCTAGTATCAGTGATGTCCTGCAGTTTAGTTGATATTGTATGTTTTGTATTTGTAGTTGCCACCTGATTTCAGCATTTCAGGAATGGAGAAAAAAGGGGAAGAGAAAATCAGAATTCACCATATAAACTACAAGAGAAGAAAGTATCTGTTTCTACCTCAAGAAATAACAAAGTGGTTTAAAGAAAGCTGTGGGAAATCCACATCCTTAAAATTACACTGAACCTCAGTGTCTTGATGAATCAAGTCCCTAGGGAGAAAATTAATGTAGTAATGATGTCTAGTAATGATTCTTATCTTCCTTCCACTTCCATGCAGTTAAAGCTTGCTTCCTATATCTACTTACTCTTTAAAAGGCTGTATATCACTGCAGGTGCCTCTCCTAAAAACACTGCAGATAACTGCTCAGTATACAGGGAACAGAGACTTCCAGTAACTCCTTGCCTCTCACATATTGGAACCGTTAGACAAAGACAAAATCCCGAACGTCTGTACTTTACCTCTCCTTAACAGGTTAAAGCACACATTTCAAGTACACACCAGAGGCTGGATATGTCTATGAATAAACCCAACCTGTTCTGACACTCAGCCTGTCTTAAACATGTGCTGTTTAAAGTCATTGTTATTTCTTGTTTAACACCTTAAAAAAGAGTACTAGGTTTAACACAGTGCAAGTTTTTTTTCTGTTCAGCCACAATATCACTTCAACTTTTAAGCAAATGGGAAATGTACAAATAGAATTAAAAGTAGGTTGCAGTGGCAACGCAACATTATTTTCAGCCTTAAAATACCTAAAGAATTTGTCACTGTAGAGCTGAAGAGTAGAGTCTCCTTGGTTTGGACCAGGTCTTAGAAAATCTTTGTCATCTGTATAATTATGTGTAGTGACAAAATCTGAGACTGCTGCTGAAGAAAATGTTATCTGTGAGTTCTTGTGGTTCATGGCAGCAGAGCTAATTTATTACAGAAATTTATTACAGAAATGTTATGTAACTATTCTACTTCTCATCTCCGATATTTTGTGAACAGAACTGTGTATTTCAATGCACTGCAGCTCATCAGGACTGATTTTACAAAATGCTTCACTGTTAAGTAGCCACTGGATGTCAAAATATCTGATATTCTGAACTGTGCTACTTTCTCCAGCTTTATTTGGTAGAGAAGGGACTGTTAAAATAATCAGAGACAGCTGTGAGACTTCAGCAGGTGCACATTCAGTGAGTTTGCGGTTCCAGGCAGATAAACAGTCACACTGCAGACAGTACCGTACATGCTCCACTGATCCGGAATTCTTATTGTCATAGTTTGCTTTTAGAGAGCATGACTAGCAGTTCATTCTTCAAAATGCTTGCCCAGACAACAAGCAACATGCACCAAAGATTAACTGCACAGGCAACTTTAGAAAATAAAAACTAAAACAGACACAGGCTTTGTTACTTACAAACTTTAAGTATTTCAGGAAAGCAGCCCAGGGACAGCTTAACAAAATTGATTCATTTAATTTCCTTGCTAGCAAACAACTCTGTATCCAAACCCAGAAATCTTCCAGGAACCCTTGTGCAAGATACAGTGACAGAACTGTTCCCAGAACCACCTCCTCCCCAAAAAAATTCCCCACATCTAAGGAGGAACAAAGATGGGGAGAAAAGGTGTGGTTTTCCAACCCAGATAGTTTTGAAAGGTGAGATCACTTCTACAGTTTCTTGAGCACAAATAGCAGGCTTGCAATGAGTACTACAGGAAAGTATCATGACTCATTTTTGTTAATGAAAAGGGCTTGCATTCAGAATGTGAAAATATGTGCTGAAAATTCTTACATTCAACACATAAATATATAGCTATATTGCTAAAAACATTTATAGATAATGGTGCAAAAGTGTGAGTTAATTTGTTTCTTAATTCTTCATATAAGAAAGACTTTATTGCATAATTGCAAAAATGTAGAAACTTAAATGACCAAACTTTATAAACTATTTTTTTTTTGCCACTCAGCTTCTGTCTTTTAGAATATCAAATTTATTTTTCTCCTCTGATCTTTCTTATTACAACTGGTACAAGACTCCACTTATTCTTTTAAAATTCACATGCAGAAGTCCATCAAGTCAAGGGACTAACAATGTGCTTAGAAGTGGGAACACCAGATTACACCCACTTAATTCCAGTGTAATCTTTACCTTAGTTGGTAGCTCTGTCCTAGTAGCACCTGCTTTACAAGAGCAACTTCAGTAAGGTTCAGAGGAGGTAAGTAAAGTGATTAAGCTCCTGATGGTCACACCCAAAGGGTTATGAACTCTGTCCATTTTAGTATTTGCTTTTGTTCTTACCTCCAGATATTAAAAACAGTTTAAAAAAAATTTTAAAAGATCCCTGTTTGTGTCAGCTTAAGAAACTCAAGTTATCTTATTTGTACCCCCTGCAGCTTTCTTAACTATATATTACTGGATTATTTTATTGCACAGTGGTGTCACCACTGGTCTGCAATGGTTTGTTGGGGCTCCCTTTGAAAATTATTATCCTTCCAAAATATATTAAGTCTGAGACACGACTGCATAAAGTATTACATATAAACATGTTATAAAACACTGCAGTAGAACACAGTTTTATGAGTTTTAACTCCATATTTCAATAATCTAGCCTACACTCTCAATAGATTCTATTTAAAACAAGTTCATTGAGCATCACATCCTTTCCATCTTAAAGTTAGGAGTGCTTTTCACTTACTTTTAGTCTGTAGCAACTAAGTATACATCTGGTTATCTGTTATTACATATTCTGTTTTAGCTGTGTCTGCAATCAATAGCAAAATTTAGCTCCCTGGGACAACATGTTTTGCAGTATGCCCTATTTTTGTCTGTAACGGTTACAGTGTGGTTAAAATTAATATTTTTAATTATATAAATAAAACCAGTTCCAAGTTTTTAAAATAATTTAAAAAGTTTTCAGTGTATGTAACAGTTTCAAGATGGCAATATACATGTGAGGATACTAGAACAGAAAGTGCTCAGTGTGGGAGGATATTGCATTATTTCCTGAGCTATTGTTGTTGTCAGGAAAGAAAAACACATGTCACGGGTTAGCCTGTAGGCTTTGGTATGTCACAGCACATGAAATCAGTGGGCAATTCACACTAACGTGATGAAAGCCCCACATTCTTCTCACGTTACTTGATCACTTGTTTCTCCTCTTGCACCGTGTCAGCCCCTCCATAGCTGCATCTTACTAACTCTATGGGGAGAACTAAGTGATACTCATTAAAAAATTATCCTCGTAGCACAGAGGCAGGAATAAGTGGCCAAAGATGGGGACTTAAGCTGAATTTACTGGCAAAGATAACATGAGTATAAATTTATACCTGCATAGCATTTACCTACACTTTAAGCACATAGATCGCTGCAGCTGCAGAGTTCTGAACCTGTGGACAAAAGACATCCTCTGCCTTAGAGAGGTACCTCATCTGATATAATATTGCTTGCTTCACTCCTTGGATAATTGCATGGCATTTTTCAAGTAGTCACCACGCAGGTGCAAGAAATTCTTGGAAGCTCATTTTTTTCAGTTTGGAGATTCATGTAATATTAGGTGTATAATGACATAGTGCAAACAGTTGTCACTGAATCCCTCAAAAGCCCTCAAAAAGCATGCATGCATTTTACACTTGGTCCCATTAACGGCAACCTGTAACGCATTTTCAATAAAATTTTTTTAGCAATAACTAAATAAAATTTGAATTCAAGATTTACATAGCCAAATTCTGACCACAGAGTAATACTGAATATGTTTAACCCATTGAACAAGAGATTCAAGCAGATGTGAGGTACTAAATGATAATTTTTTTCTATGAGTCATCACACTGCTTATACTGATACAGAGTCCAAATTTCACTTATTTCTCTCAGCTTAATAGATTCAGTCCAGCTCTCTAGGCATTCATACTGCAAGCAGATCTGTAAACTGATTTACATTTGCCAAACCAGAAGTTCTTCAGAGAAACTCTCATATGACATCTGCAGGACTGGCAGAGCTCAACTCCCAGCTGAGTGCTGCTGGTTACAACAGGTTGTACATTTACTTACTCAGGAAACATTAGTATTTGATAAGATAAACATATATGGCTAAGAATGTACCTTTATTTAAACTCCAACTTTAAATCTGAGAAATCTATAGTCAGAAATTTTCCTGACCCTGCTGCATTACCAGAGGAACCATCCCTTTTTTATAGGACCATACATGCCACAACCTATATTACAGTGAAGCCAAGAGGCTTTAATCAGAGCAATGCTTTAATCCAGCTAAACCAATAGAGTCAGTGCAGAAAGATTCATGCAAAAATATTGACAGTGCAAAGCTCAAAGCTAACAGGGCAAATGCTGTATTTCCACACTTGAATGACTGTTTCTCAGCTGAGTGTTTAGGCAGCACAGGCTTCACAGAATCCACATTATATCAATTTCATTAGCTAAGTCTCTTCTTTACACATCTGTCAGTTCAGTGCAGCGTGCAAGCTGAAAAACTGTAACTATCACATCTTTTTTTAAATGTGTGAGATTCTAATACTTGTGAAAAGTGCTAAAGCAAGAGCCTAGGGACTGAAATCCTTCTTGTTTTCTGAGCAGGTAAAGCAAGGACAAGCATTAAAGCAAGTTTCCCAGTGAGTCCAGTCACTGTGGCTGTTTTCAGTCCCTTGATCCCTTTGCCTGAAAGCTTGTCCAGTATTTACAGTCATAGTATCTTCTGAGTCGGAAGGGATCCACATGGACCACTGAGTCCAACTAATTTCCAGTGTTACGCTCTAGTCTAATAAAAGATACAGCTTCCCATCATACATCGTACATTTTTCCCATCAAAAAATGCTTGCTCCCCAGCTAGCAAGCATTTCAAAAGCCTTTTCCAAAATGGAGAAACCAATTTTTGTCAAGTGTTCAAACTTTCATGAGTCACAAAATACTTTTACTTCTTGTACTATTTTAAAATGAGTAAATATTATAATTGAGAACAAGATGCTTGATGCTGAAGAGATTTATACAGCTTCTTATGAAAAATGTAACAAGTGTTTTGAGCATGAGCTTCCACAGGTACTTCATTTAGACTTATTTTCCCATACTTTTCAAAAACTCCTCATTAGAAGGGACAGCCTTCAAAACAGACTGGGGTTTTCTTGTCTCCCAAAGATCAGGAGCTTGAAATCAACCCTAGGACTCTTTCCTGGCTACGTGTTGCACTGACATTTATAAGAACGTCAAATAGATGCACTGCTGCTTTTTAGACATGCACTGATGAACAAATAGATTTCATACTACTTCTAAATGTTTCTCCCAGGGTAGCCAGTATTCTGTTTTCACAACTGGGCATCTTGCTGCTTCCTGAACAATCAAGATCATGGGGAGAAAAAAAAAAAAGAGCAAGCCTAGCCCCTAAATCATCACAGAAAGCATCCCAAACCCCTTTAATAGAAGAAACACCATTTTTATACACTTGTCTTACAGTACAGACTGATTTTTTCCATTCTACTTATTTTCATTTCTATAACTGTATCAGGTTCCTGGTTGCACTAATAGGCCTTAATAGCCCTAACAAGTTGATTATGAAGATAATTAATTGTTTCTCTTTAAAAGCCTTGTAATCTGGAGGCAGCAACTGGAGTTGACAGAGATTTACCAGGGTGAAGGTCGAAGGTGAGGTGGAGGCATTTTTCCTCCACCAACACCATAATACTTGCCCTAACTCATATGAAATCTCTGTCTGTTCCCCAGCCAGAGCTGCATCGTGAGCAGTTAACCCACTCATTAGTCTTGGAACAGAAATAAACTAGCGAGGTAATCACTGAATGCTTTGATCATTTGGGAAAATCAGTGCAACAATCTCTACGTACGTAACCATATTGGAGAAGGATTACAAACCATGTACAACATTACTGTATCTGCAAATGCACAGGACAATACAGTAGCTGTCACCCTCATTAGATCAAAAACAACAAATAAAATCTGAGCTTTACAAAATCTTTGCTCATATATATGCAGGGTCAGCTTTACCCACACGTGGTCACGAAAGGCCCAGAGACAAGGGTGTGAACAGCGGTGCCTCCCTGCAGCAGCACAAGCCCCATCTTGAACAACACATACAACCTGAGAGCCAGAGGAGCAGTGAGGTGAATGAGTTTTCAGAACATGTCATTGTCTTAGTACTTCATAATACTACAACACAGGTAATGAGATCTTATCAAAATGTGATTTAATGTCATGACTCAAGCTGGATGGTGAGCACAGGAAAATTGCTATTTGAATTTAAAGTACAATTTCATTAGGTATCATATTTCACTTTAAAATTAGTATTTTGTTTCTAAGTGAACAGATCAGATTGTGTAACTGAAAGCTATCTATGTCACAGCCTTTTCCATGCCACTGCAAAAATAATTCCAGTGGTCTCAAGGATAAGGTGACTGAGGTTTCTCAAATATATGTGCTATATATGCAGATAAACTTTGTCTTATTTTTAATTACAGTGATTACTTTCCATCTTCCTGCCTGCGTTGAAAAAGCAAATATAGACCTTATATGACCCTCCTCCAACTCCCATTCCAAAAACTGTGTCACCAGCGAAGATGACCAGCACCCCACTGATACACTATTGTGTGGCAGTCAGGGACAGAGAAAGGAACAGCCTCAGTGAGAAGTACACCTGGGGACAATCTGATTTAGCAGTATTCTACTGCTCTCTAGACAGCATGAAAAATAGCATTGTACAGCACCAGCATGTTCCTTCTTTTTAAAGGCACGGTTCTTCTATTTGAAGCTGAAATTAATTCAGCCAACATATGCAGTCCTTTATTAAAGGGCTCTTTGAACATAAGGAAACAGAGACACTGTAAGAAGTCCTGCATCTGAAGTTGTTTGGGAGTAATTACTTGTTTATTCAGTGTATGCAGTCAGCTGTGGGCTGCACCCCCTTAAACAAACAGTCCCCCTGCACTGATTGGGGGAGTCACCTGAAAGACAGTTCTGGTGTTCACCACGCTCTGCGTTGACTGGGGAAAAGGCAACTTCCAATCTCTGCCAAAGGACTCCACCAAAACCCTCCCAAGAGAGCTGGTTAGAGGACGCAGTGAGTCAGGGAACTGCCTCTGGAGGCACCTTCCCAGCACACCCGCTCTGACCTGCTCTGCTCACTTAGCCATGCTCCATCTGCACGCCCCAACCCTCTTCCCCCAGGCACAGCTTCTGCCATGGAAACCTTCTTCAGACTCCAGAGGAGCCTCACTCCCTGCATTGCTAATATTTTTAGAAATGACCCTGTTGCTGCAGCGTATTACAAATTAAACAAATGCACTCTTATATAACATTATTACAATTATATTGCAGTCTTTGCCTCAGAGAGACAGCAGCACCACAGCTACTGAGGTTCTGCCACACAAAGGGGCAGAAGGCACTGCACAGCTGGACACCGAGCGCATTGTATTTTGCCTAAAAGTGAGGTGTAACAGAATACTCGGATTGAGGATCCCACCTCACTCCATCAAAAAGTTATGCGGATATAAATCTTAAATGACTTGAAGCATGAAAACAAATTGCTAAGCCTCCAGCTGAGATTTCAACTCATTTTGAGTTTCTAATTATGCTTGAACAGCTCTTGAAAACACCGAGATTGGTTTCTGACTGCATAGCAAAGCATCGAATGGGCAAGACAAATATTGTAGTAACCTTCATAAGCAATCTGATAGTTATTGTGGAATTCATCCTCTGCCCTTTATCTTCTCTGGAGAAGTCAGTACTGATTATGAAAACACAGTAATAAGACATTTCAGAAATGTATCATTTTTTAATCTATTTTTAAAACTTATTTCAATATTTTAAGCAAATACCTAATTTGTGGTGTTATCTGTCCATTTCCATTCTCTGCTCTATGGAAGAAGTATTTAATAGACATACTTTGATGCCAGTACAGATTCCCAGGCAGATAATTTTCTTCTGAACAAACTTGTTTCTGTAAATATAAATGCAATGCAAACATAACTGGCACAGTCCTGTCTGTGGTAACAGCTGTGATTAAATCATACCTGTTTCTATTGTAGGGGATGTTTATTAACCTGCACTTTGCAATGAAAGGGCAAACAACTGTGACTACATCCATACTTTAGCAGCAGCAGAACAGAGATGTTAAATTCTGGACTGCACTAGCCTCACACTCCTCCAGCTCTGGAAATAGCCTCAAAGACAGTCTTTTCCATTTTTCTTTTTTAGTTTTTTGGGTTTCTTTATACAGAGATTATTTACTAGGCTCTTCAACTTTGCTACGTCACATATCTGAAGAAAAAACAGTGCAAAATACATAGCATGAAACATACTGGTGTTCAACGTTCCTTTTTCAAGTATTTTCTTGGACCTTTTTAGGAGAAAAATTGTTCACAGAAAATTCTCTTGTATGACCTTAGTATTGTCATCTCTTCCTCACTGAGAAGGATCACTGAGGTACAAACAGCACCAACACCTGGGTTTTACCACACCGGTGCCACTGGCATGCTCAGTGGCCTTGGGTTAATCACTTAACTATTCTGTACATCAGTAAAACATCAATGGGGGCTATATGGCCAAATAAATACAATGAAGAAGCTTTTTATGTGCTTCAGAAAGTAACCAGTGGCACATAAATGCACAGTACTGCATTTGTAATTGAATCTGTAATTGAAAAAGACAAAATTAAACCCAATATCAGTAGTTATTCTTAAGAACTCGCGCAACTTGCACATTAATATTTTCATGCAGACTGTCTCTCCTGACCTTACCCTACCCTACCTAGGTAAGGTACCTTACTGCAGCTCATTAGGTACTGCCAAATTATGGGAATTTGCTCTTCATAGAAAAGGCCACCTGCATAAAGTGTTTGTAGATACAGTGTGACTGTCTGAGCTTTTGAGAAACTTAAAAAACTACACTACAAAATACAAACTGATTTTTAATTTCTGCCTTACTATTACCTCAGTTCCTCCTTCAGCATTACAGTTGTGTAAACTCTACCCTGGGAGGTTTTCAAGACCTAACTGGTTAGAGCCCTGAACAACCTGGTCTGGCCTCAGAGCTGGCCCTGCTTTGAGGGAAGGCTGAAGCCCTCATTAGGTCCCTTCTAACCTGAATTATTCCACGATCCTTTCCGGCAGTTTCTTTCTGCCTTCTTCCTGATGTTTTTCAGGATTTCCCTTATAGACTAGGGACTCTAATACAGAGATTGTTATCTTGGTAGAAAATTCAGGGGTCCAATCTTTATTACGTTTGTTCTTATGAAAGATTCAATGTATTGCAGGAAAAAATCAGTATTTATGGTAGATTTGCATATTATTTGGTTTTGATCAAAATGTCGGTTTTGCTAAATATTCTGGAACCTTCAGGAAACTGGAGAAAAAAAACCCCCAAGTTATTTCTACTTTTCAGTTCTTCTATGCAATCTCTGCTACTTTTTAACTGATAGCAGTAGGTTTCAAATGTTCCATACTGGACCGTTGTGCCTGACCCGTTGCCTTCTCCCATTTCCAGAAACTGATGTGTATGAACTTGCAGGAAACCTTTTAAGTGATTAAAGCCCTGCAGCGGACACTGCTGACACATGTGACAATCACTGTTCTGAATTAGCTTTTTCCTCGGGAAAATTAGAATCTCTTCAGGTTTTCACCTCTGTATTAGCCTGTGTTTGCAACAGAACATTATTTTATGTTCTGCACATTTTCAACCTCCCTAACTAGCTTTCTAAACTATTTTCCAACTCCAGTAGAGGTCAATTTTTCAAGCTTCTTAAGTGACAGCAGTGAGCTCTAGTAAACCTTTTTCCCCCCTTTCTACTGTCTGCCAGGAGCCATTACTGCCATTTGACAGACAGCATGCTTTTACTTTTTTTCCCTTATTCCTTTCTTGAAGAGATTCTGTAAGAGTTATAAAAAGCAGATCAGCTCTGCAAGCACCTATGGAAGAATTTTTCCTGTCTTTAATAGGTAATGTGAAAACAAAATAACTTACATTCAAAAGTTATTAAAATGACTGCTGGAGTCAGAAACCAAAAGAAAGAAGTGAGAAAATGATCAACTAAGACGCAGTTGTTTTTACTTCCACCTTACCTATACTTAGGATTTTTCAGCAAATTGTTGTTGCTATTTTATCTTCTTTAAGCACCATTTTATATGCAAACATGGCCACTTTCAGTATTTTTCTGTTAGGAATTTAAGATCTGCAATACTGAACCAAAATATCTTCTTGTTTTTTTTTTTTTCCCCTCCCCCTCCCTTCAAAATACAAGCTGGTATAAATGGCTCCAGTGAGTAATTTTCCTTAAGGGCCTCTACATAAGTCTGGCATATTCTTTGACTATCCACATTACCGAAGGTTGCTTACAGCTTTGAGCAAAACAGTGAGAGAGTGCTGCCATCCTCATGATCAGGCATCCAAGGAGACAACTCCTCTGATAAGTTTTCTCTGATAAGAAAAAAGGACTCTCTGTTTGCTTAAACACTTGCACACTTCAGTTTCTTGCCAAAGCCTGTTCACACTTCAAGCTCCTGGTGGATTCTGGATATGCAAGCCAAGCAGTCTACCCATGATCAGTGAGTCACCATGGCATGATTATCCTATGATTAAACCACTTTTGCTTCCTTTTGCTGTGGCTACTCCACACTGGAACCTTTCCAGATAAGTCCACATCCTCTTGCTCAGAGATCAGTTGATCTCTTCAGTACACCACGTTTGAGACTGTAGCACCAAGGATTGTTGGATTGAGCACTACAGGAAGGCAATAAATCACAATGCCAAACTTAATAATTTCTACGATTATCTCTTCATCCTCTTATCTGCCTCATCCAGAACAATCAGCATGATTTTCCAGTTGTGGGAAGCCAGGTGGAGGAAGCACTGCTATGAGCTTTTGGTTACCTTTGGTAGTCACGATAATGACTACAAAGAAGCCCCTGCACAAATGCCTAGGGAATCAGGAGAATCAGCAAAAAGGTGATGCTGCAGTGAGGAGCTGGAAGGTGGGTAACAGTTCTTTGGGACACTGGGATGTACCCAGGTCTATTTTCACCTATGTAAACTTAACCCACAAATCAAACCGAATCCAGTGCAGTAATAAAAGTGACAGATAACTCACAACAAAACATGGGCATGAAACTGGTTTTCTGGGAAAAGCTTTAAACAACTGCAATGATCATACGAGCAGTCCCTAAAACTCAGCCTGCTGAGCTATGAACTAGTGGACAGCAGAGAGGATGGACACGCACAGTGGCATTCCAGCTCTGCCCTGGAACCCCAGTAACAGAGGTGGCCACAACTGTGTTTTGTTCCTTGTAAGAGATCTGTAGCTCTTTGTGACATCCCCAAGATTTTTGTGCTTTTAAGATTAAAACTTGTCAGCCAGAAACAGTGTTCCCCTAATGTTTTAAGGAATGTTTCTGCTCTCTTTCACAATGTACTGAGGGGTATTTTCTCTATGCATTATGCACTGGTATCTACTATAACCTCAGCAGTACAAAAAGAAGCCAATTTTCTAAGACTGTATTTAAATTTTTTAGATGTTTGTAAAATGGTGGTATCCTTAAAAGAACAACCCCATCATGGAGAGGACTGAAGGAAAACTCTAATTTAACTAAAGAGCCTGAAAGCTGCCTCAGTTCAGACATGTTCCCAAGAGAATATTGCTGGGAGCCAACTACTGCCTCTTCCTTCTCTGCTTTCTGTTGCTGGCAAGACTGAATCTATTTTTTACTGACATGCCACTTGTAATATGCTGTGAAATATGGACAAAATGCAAAGAGAATTTGCAAGCTATCTTGATAAACATTTCACATCAGTTTCCAAAGCCTAGAAATAGTTTTGTGATGCTCTGAACTCGGGTAACACAGGAATGATATTACACAGTATAGCATTTTTGGGGTGTAGTTGCACAGAAATGTCAGCTGTGAGATGAACAGCTCCCTGATGTGAAAGAGCATATTCTAGCATCTTTACACTTAGACTACTGTACATAGTGGCTCTTGATCAGTAGTTTGCTGTGCTTCTGACTTTCTGTGTAACCGCTCAAGTCAGCTTGTTCAGTTTAATCACCTAGGAACTAAAAATAAAATACGTAAGTACCTTCGTCAACCAGTTCAACATCTTGCTATGGATGTGTTACATAAATGCTATTTGTTACGGTAATAATTTCTTTGCTATATTCACAATTTTCTTACCTAGCTTCAAACAGTATTTGAAACATCTTGATAATACTTCACTGACACCCTTTACTTTTCAACTTGGATTTTAAACGTGTGTGTCCTCCTCTGCTCAATCCACTTTCAGCCTTGTTCTCTCTGATTTTTCTCTTGATCCCCTGACAGAAGTTGCTCTGCCATTTGTGCTGCTTCAGCAATCTCAAACTCTTGACTGCCTTTAGCCTACTGAATCACTTCCTGATTGATGTGATGCCTGTAAACTCCTCTTCACCTGAACCTGAAGACGAGCACTTCAATAACATTTCTCCATTCTAGCAAACTCAAAAGCTGGAATGAGTTTTGCAAGATAGTAATTTTTGCTGCATTTCAAATTCAGCTTTTCTTTCACCATCTCTGTCATTTTCCTTTTATCTTGCTAGGTAAACTGCCTGCACTTACTCGGATAGAGCTTATACCTCTTCCCTTCTGTTTCGTTTCGTAAATAGCTTTGAACAACAACAACAAAAATAATGTTATCTAAGGACGCAGGTACATTTACAAAATGTCACAAAAACATATTTTTGGCAATAATCCCAAAACAAAACAAAGATATTCTGGGAAGGCCTAAATTTAAAAATATATTCTATTCTAAACCAGGGGTCCTGTGCTTTTGAGAGGAGTGAGTTCTGTCATTCCTTATACACTAGGACATTACACGCAGTAAGGTCCTTACTGAAATGAGTTACAAGTCCCAGAGTTACAACACTGCCTCACATCTACGTATCTTTTCTCACATTGCCCTGAGTGAAGCCTCCCATCTGCTGCCAGTATCCCTCTTCCCAACTGCAGCAGCAGAGTAACCACAGCAATTATCTGAAAGAAATTACAAGGATTCTATCTACCTCATTTTCAGTTGTCTCTTAAAGGAGTTAAGAGCTGGAAATAGAGGTGAGAGGCAGCAGCTGGCTATTTCTGCAATGGAATAATGAAGAGAGCATGACAGTAGCTCTATGGAAGAACTAGTGGAGTTTGATCACTGACTGCAGCAACAGAATCAAAGATTTTTAAAGCTGTCCTTCCATTCCAGTCCCCTCCTCATCAGGTGACCCTGCTTAAGTTTTTATCTGTCCATATTTCTTTGGGCAGATCTGGCACTTCTTTTCCTCCAGAGGGTGCAGCCCAGGGGAAGGCAAGTCATATCTGTATTGCCTGAACACTGTCCATGCCTGGGGCTCCAGCAGTTCCTTGTGTAAATAAGCAGAGTGCTACAAGCCCACTTCATCATGCCCCCTCCTATGGTGGGAGCTGGAGCGGGGAAAACTCAGGCCTCTTCACACCAAGTGTATCATGGGAATTCTCTCCTGGACTCTCACAAGTCCTCTGAAATTCTCCACGTCACTGCAGCACACAGGAGGAAAGCAGACTCCCAGCTGAGCTAAGGGAAAAATAGAACCCTTACCCCTCAATAAGACAATGCATTTCTTTGACTGACTGTCAGAATAGAAAGAGATATAAAAACTACACTCATAACCTGAAAATAAAACTTCATCTAAGCTAAACCTGCACAGAGGCCAAAGCACTAGAAAAGTGCTGGAGGACCATGATGGCAACAGCACACTTACTGTGAATGCCAGGCTTCCACATCCTTCTGCTTGTCTGCTGCTTGTGACATTGCTATGGCCTTAGAAAAAATTCAGCTGCAGCCCAGACCATGGTAAATTCTGCTTTGTTTGTCACTATCCTGTTATTTTCCTTAGAATAAATGCTACTATTTTTAATGTTTCTACATCAAAACAGCTCTTATAAAACACTGATCTGGTACTGTACAGCTGCTTTCAGACATACACAGGAGGCACTCTTAAAATCTATTTGTATCACCAGTCTCAATCATTTTATAGCCAAAAAGTGTCATTCTTCAGATGGATTTCAGTGCCCTGTGGAATGAATAGAAGCTGTATATGGTATTGCAGTGTTTCCAGATTTCCACTCTGCAGATGGTCATGGCATTTTCCACGTGATGTAATACCAGAATCACATAAGTAATTTATAAGTAACTGATATACTCCAGCACTTCATAGCGCTCTGTGCAGTATTCAAAGCTGAACAGACAATAGGAAAGAAACAACAGCATATGTCCTTGTTTTAATTTTATAAAGACCATATATACACCTAAGAAAAGTAGAAAAGCAGAACAAATACCGATATGTTAGCTAGCACATGAAAATATCACAACTCCCATTAAATACAATTAACTAAAATGCAAGAGAATTATGAAGGACATGTCCAGAGAAAATAAAATATTATTTTGTGGTGTGGTCAAGCCTCTGAAAATACTGTTACCATTGATGTGAATTCACTTGTATAATTGTCAATTACTTTGTTACTGGAGAAAGAGGTGTCTAATTGCTGAGAATGACCTTTCTGTCTTTGTTTTCCATCCTCTTTCTCCTTCCTTTGGGCTAAACAGATACACATTTTATTTTTGCCTTTTCTTATGACAAGATGCAATAAAATAACTTCTAAAAAAGTTAGTAACAGAAGATATGGGTTGAAAAATACCAAGGAATACAAAATAAATTGTATGGCTTTTGTTGCTAAGAAAATTTGGGGTGAAGAAGGAGATCCCACCAGCTTTTAACCTTGAAGTATCCAATGTATTATTGTAGAAATCTCACAACAAAAAATAATAAAAAAAAAATTACCACTGGTATCACGAGTAAGTATTCAGAACACACAAATACCATTTTCTGTTTGGTTCTAAGCATATTTCATTTCAGTGCAAAGCTTCCTAGTTAAATATTTTCTTTAGACTTCTAATGAGGAAATTCAGGTGCTATTGTTTCAGGTGCTGGTATCCTGAGCACACCAAGAGACACCTGCAGGGCCTCCCACTCCTTCCAGCTACGGCTGCATGTGTGGCCCGGATTCATCTCAGCAGCAGCAATATTGCACTTCCATCTCAAAAGCAACTTATTAAAACATTCTTCTGAGTGACCATAACAAACCTGTTTCAGAGTGCAGGTGGAACAGACAGAACTATTACAACACAGGAACTGGATGTGAGTGTCTGACACCATTAAGGCAGTAAATTGTAATCAAATTCTAATTCGAATCTAAATTGGCAATATGTTCCCTTTAATGTTTGATAGATCTCCACTGTGCCCTCGTGCAAGAGCAACCGTCAGAAATCAGAACACTTGATCTTGTTCTGGAAATGTGCTCGCCTGCGAGTGCCAAACAATTCCATTTTGGCCAGAACCTGGGCTCTGTGAATGGTGGGCCATTTCAGAGTAGAACACAATCTCTGATGAGGCTGCAGGACTGCAAGGGAATCACTTAATAGTTGGAATTTTTCGTTTCAGCACAGCTCTCCTTTTATGAAGCTAATATCAAACTATCAACAATTTTTTTACAAATACAAAAGAAGTGCTTACTAACCAAATCTGGATAACCAAAAAGGGACAGATTTCTTTTCCAGTACACAAGCAGTAAGTTAAAAAAAAAGTTGTTCTTACATTAGTTTAGTGATGCAGATTTTGCTTATAAAGCCCTGGGCATATAAAAATAAATTCATAGCTGCAGTATACGTTCAGTGCCAACACATCAGCGATCATGGAGAAAGTGAATTTAAATTACCCATTTTGCCCCTGAAGTTTAGTCTCCAGCACAATCTGGAAACAGATCAGCACAACCTAAATTAACTGTATCAGTAAGGACCTTAATAGAATTTCACAGGATCCAATAGAGTACAGTCTCAAGAGAACAGATCTGAGCTCAAGCCTTGCTTTTCTCTTTTCCACCTCTGTGATGTGAAGCCCAGCCAGAGGCTGGTGATGAAGGCAGCTGTGCCGCTCTTATTGTCAGCATTCCAGTTGGGGAATGCCTATGTAAGCAGTCAAGCCAGTTCTGAGGTTCAGTTGTCACCAAAGCAGCCTGAATTGGCCAGTCCAATCAACTACAGCAACTGGATTATGCTGTTGAATATTACAAAATGTTTTCCTTTTCCTTTTTTTTTTTTTTAATCTGCTTATCAATGAGGTCAATTAAGAATACAGCACTTCTGAACCTTACCAGAGGTGACCAAGTGAAGATCTAGTAGCTCAGTTAGGTAGACACCACGTCTTCAGAGAAAATCTGACACTGGTTTGTAAAGACACATGAAGAAGAGGGAAACATTCCTTTTTTATTATGTGAACCCCCACATGCGATGTCATGAGGAATTTGTGTGGGAACTTATTTACAAAATAGGTACTTACTGTCATTACACTGCACTGAGGCAGGAAAAAAGATTACCATGCTGTAAGTCAAATGTCCCAGCAGAATTTAATATGCTGGAATTCCTGGAAAGTGTTCTAATGCTTTCAGCTCAAAAGTAACGTACACTGCTTTTTATAGCAAGGAATTTTAATTATTATTAGTTTTTGGCAATCCCCATAGTCCACTGGCATTTTCTAACCCACAGAGATTAAAACCTGAAGAGAAACAGAAGGTGGCAGGAAAATGAAGAATGCCTAATTGAAGTATTCAACATCTACTTATCCATGACTCAGTAATATAGATTTGTGAGCAGGAGTTCAAGATCAAGACACTGTTCCTGTTTTCTCCCCAAATGTGCTGTTATTAACCAACTGAATTTTCGTAGCAGCCAAAATAGAGAGAAGTGGGGAAGTGACTGTATCACATAAGGGATGGAGGGTGTAGTATCTGGACTGAGGAAAGACTAGCAAAACAGTTTGCCTAGAGAAGAGAAAGAATTCCAGGAAAGCTTTTTTCTTTTACCAAATCACAGTATTGGCATCTGTGGCCCTTACATGTAAGTCAGTCTTTGTGGATTTATGGGTAAAGAAGTTCCTGGCCTGCAGTGCTTTCAGTATGAAGACACACTGACACGACCAGGTTTCCACAGTCTTCACCTCATTTCTTCCCCTTTTCACTTTCCAATCCATACCTTATCTTACAGGGCAAACGCAGCCTCTGTTCCCCAGGTCCTGATCCGTGTCCACTCTAGCCTCCCCTCAACACGTCACTTGTAGCTGCCACATAGCCATGAAGAACACCAGGCTCAGCCAGTCCAGGGCAATGCCACAGCTCTGCCCTATGAGCTTTGCCCCATTCCTTTGCCCTGTGAGCCACATCCTACACCCCTCCGCCGAGATGCTGAAAGGCACTTCCCAGCCTCCTGCCTGCTCATCAGCCATTCTCTCACACTGCTCCAGTCTTCAGCATGTACCTTTTCTGGCTCCAGACTGTTGACTAACTCTTTCTCAGCCACCGAGGGTGTGACTCAGGTTTGCTGCTAGCGGCAAGAACACACTGACACTGGGATGAACATCTGGAAGCAATACCTCGGACACTGCAATTCTGACCACGGCAGCAAAGGAATTATCATAGTACCAGCTCAGGGCAGCTTGTCCACTGTAGCTATGCAGCTACCGTGCAGCTGTAGCAGAGGTGTATGTGGGGAAGATGAAGCAATGCTCCCGTGAGGCTCCATGCCTTGCCTGGGGACTTGTTCACTCTGAGCATGGAAGTCATTTTCCCCAGTGATGCCATTCACCAGAGGCCTTTTTTATTGGGGGAACAGGAGAAAGAGAACTTTGGGAAAGTTCCTGTGATGCGACAGTGACAGTGGCGTTTCTACCCCGAGCAAACCCTGAGCAACAAATTGTCCCTCTGAACATGCAGTGAAAGTATTCTGAAGACAGCACCAGTTGGATGGGATGCCCTATGCTTCCTCTCCTCACTCCAAAATGCACTTCAACAATGAAAGAAAAGAAGCACATGAGACTAGAAGCTAATTAGCACTTCCTACTATATTTGCTATTGCTGATGCAAGTTTTAGTATAAAGAGACAGCAATTTCCTTCTAGGTGGCTCAATTCACAGCTAGGAAGAATCCTCACTCCTCTGCACTGTGGCACTTAATGAACTGGGGCAATGCAGTATTGTCTGTAAGAAAAGGACTTGCTTAGTAGCCTTCTCCCCTTTACAGAATATTCTGTACCACCTCTGCTTCTACCTTTATACTTTTCAGAACTTCCCTAAGAAGAGAAACACGTGCATGCCACAAAAACACCAAAAATTTCACAGTATAAAAAATCCGCTAGGATTCATTATATGCTATATGCTATTATGTTACATGCTATATGAATAATAGAGCATTACACAACTTGTAAAACTACTACATTTGTGGATTTGCATCATATAAGTTTTATATAAAAAGTAAAACTTTGTCATGGAAGCTTCTTTGATGATTAACATTTATCAACATCCAGCAGTCAAAAACTATCAGATGTCAGTGTTGTCCTCGTTAATCCTTCTTTCCCCGGGAAATGTCTTAAGGATCTGTAGGCTACTGTACTAAGCTCCCCATCAGTACATAAAATTCATCCAGATATCTGCAATGACAAAGTTCCTACCAGATAATTTTTGTTATTATGGGAGGGACTGAACTTCTTGCCACTGAAAGAGATTACTTTGTAGTTGGCAGTCAAACAAGTACTCATAACAAGCTCTTATCAGTATTTCTCTAGGCTCTCCCCTACTTTCACAAGTCTCCCTGTAAACTTAACGCTTGAAATTTAGTTATACAACTTGAATTTTCACTGACTGATTAGGACAGATGATAAGAGAAACACTGTTGCACATCTTTGTTTCTGCTGCTTCCTTTACCATTCTGCCATCACTGTACTTAAAATCTTCTTTGGAAAGGCTAAAGAAACTCCCTTCTGGACACAGAGTAGCATCTCATTTACTCAGGAACAGTAAAATTCTCTCTGATGTGCTCTGTAACCCCCAAACAATCTTGAAACCCAAGACAGCAACATACGGTCTGTTAGGAACCACCTTGCCCTTCTCCAGTCTCACTAGGCTAGGGCTATGTAAAAAATCTACATCCATTGGAAGTTATTAAACTTTAATATTTAAGAAAGCTTACTCGGGTGTTCTCAGCTGGAAACTTTCTATCTGTCACCTGCTACTTCCAGATAGATAAACTCACAGATGGGTGAGACTGCAGATCAGAAACCATAAACCTTGCCAGCACTGAAGTACAGAAATAGCATAGCAGAAACTCATTGTCTCCATTTCTCCTATTCCTGGAGAAAACGGAGACAATAATATTAATAGATAATTACTTTTTTCCTTTGCAGGTACTTCAACATCTGAAGGGCCACTTATGGGGCCTAGGAGAGTGAGCAAACCCACCTGGCTGCAGGAGAAAACAGAAGTTGAGCAATCAGTAGCATTAATTAAAGAAATGCGGAAGCGGGGCACCAAATTCAAATTCTTCCCACAGGCATGGAAGACAGGAACAGCGAGACTTGATGCTCTTGAAATGATGGAAAACTGAAAACAGAATTTCTACAACTCACATGCAGTGTTGAGCATCAGCAAGTCCCTGCAGGCACTCGTGACAGGTCAGCACCGCCGCAGGACTGGTCATCTCACAGGGGCCCCTCATGGGGCAACATCCCTTAGATGAGCAACCCCCGAGCCAGGCCCTGGTATGGGACCTTTGACCAGCAGAAGGGAATGTGCAGAGACAACAGCTCCCTCCTCCCCGAGGAATTCTGCCAGCTCCTGCTTGCTCCTCTCAACTCCCAACCACCACCCCCTCCAGCCATTCGGGACCAACACTGTTCCTTGTTCCTCACAAGATGCTGAATTTGAGCAAGTGCAGAAGGCACATGAGCACCTGTCATGTGATCTGTACAAAATGCTGTGTCAAAATACTGCAAGAAGCAGCAGGAGAGGAAGAAAAATAAAAGGTACAAATGCTACTCCTTTGAACACGACTGATTAAAAAAAAAAAAATCTGACAGGTTGTGAGGTTTGTAATATTTCAGTTTTAATTCCTTGTTGGCAGCAGCTAGTCTTATTTCATTGCCTTTAATTTCTCCTCAGGTCTATCTGCAAGTTTAATACAGGTCTTTGTGCATGCTCAGGACTTGTTCACTTAATGGAGTGAAACTAGAAGCCACAGTTATGCCAAAAGGTTTTATCAGTGTAGTAGAAAATAATCAGGAATCTTTCCCCTACCTCTCCCCAATTAGACTGCACAAAACTTAGATGATGTTTATTTAAATGTAGGCATGCTACACTGTCTACTACAGTTCTTAAAATCAGTCAGACATGGAAAAACTCCACAATTACAGGGTCTCTTCATTCAAGAAAATAAAGGAAAGCAGTTAAAAAAATTATTAACATCAGTATCACCACTACAGTGTACTCCAAAAAATTCCAGTCCACAAAGCCGTGCTTGTATTTACAATCTCTCTTGATGAGTCCATGTCTCATTTATGAAGATAAGGAGAATATAATACTCCTTGCAAACTGTGATGCTGCGCCAGTACTACATGTTGGGGTATTTTTCACTTGTGTAAACTAGCTAAGAAATCCACCTGTGTTCCCAGTCCATCCAAACTGAAATCCCTGTTTTCTAGACATGCGGGTATTATGGTCTATGATACATTTTTTAGTTACTGGTACACTACTTGCAACACTGCTTCCAAATTATTTTGAAGGAAGAACTCTCTCCTTCAACTTTCTAAAAATGGACTTTACCCCCCACTTAGTAGCTGAATAATTACTGGCTCCATGCTGTCTGGGGGCTGGCTTCAAGAGCAGGAAAAATTTGGCAAGATGCTCCACTGTCAGTTTTATCTTTCTTCTTTGCACTTTCTCCCTTAAATCAACATATTCCTAATTGTTTTCCCCTTTCTTTTCCATTCCTTATTATACTTGATACTCAACCTCTGCTTGTGTTATGCTCCCCTATTCTGAACTTCTCTACACAGTTGCCGATAACTAATTTTAGGACTCGGCCTGCCTTGATGTGCTTACATACTCTTTTAAGATCACTTAAGCAGAAAAAAGGTCCATTTTAAGCAATGAACTGAACTCTGAGGATGAGAAACAGAGTGGAGCAGGCCCTAACTGTTTTAGGAAAGGCAGTCTGGAAATTAGGACCAGAAAGCTTAGCTTCTATGTATCCAAATGATTCGAGCCTGAACTAGGGTGTGTGATAACATCTGCATCTGAGCAGACTGACTGTACAGTCCCTGCTGACCACATCCCTGCTTTCAACTGAGCAAAGCAGCAAACAGCTTCTAGCTTTAACAGCTGGCAATACAATACACAAACCTCTCCACCACACCCTCCCTGATAGCTCCCAACTTCACTGGAGGCTACAGTTCTTGATTCTTTACACTGGAGCTCAGGGAAAACCAGGTGTCCCTGGCGGCAGCTCAGTGTCCCGCTCTTACAAAGGTCAACAACAGCTGCAAAACAATGTTCAGACACAGACCAACAAAAAAAATTCTAACATAGATTTGTCAGACTGCAAATGTAGTTAAACCACGTATGAACATCATTCTGCTCTATCAAACCTCAAGAACAATTCATAGAGCCTAGAAATCATTTGTGTATGGTCTTGGAATTAATTAAACGCTGCCATCAGTCACCTTTGCCATGCAGAATTTTCCTCCATTCACACACACACACATTCCTCAGAGGATGTTGGATGTTTCTGGAGAAGCTTTTGCTCTAATATCTGTATTCAAAGGAATTTATTTTGAATATTAAATTAATTCTTTTTGAATAAAGTTTGCCTTTACAATGACCCTTTTTTTCACACTGTACTTCAACAACACCCACCGGGGCAGGATGTATTGATGGTTTGTGTACAGACCTGGCACAAATCCGTATCTAAAAGCAGTAAAATTTTTCATTCTGCTGACATGTTTTCAACCTGTCCTCTGCCTGCCAAAATAAAACTCTTGAAAGCAGACTCCATATGACTTGCCCGTCAACTATAGATTCTGTCAACTTACATTATCCATGGTAACAATAATATTTAAGAAACACCCTCTAGTGAAACGCTTACATTGTTTTTCTAGCTTGAGTCAAATAAATACCAGATATCAACACTACCACAAACATACTTTAATTCTGATAAACAGCTCAAAGTGGAATTTTGTTTTCCTAATTCCTTAAACCTATTAATAGTTTACATCACATTTCTTTACTTTCATACAAAGACTGTATTTTTAATATTAAAATGATCCTGTGCTTAATAGCAGCAACTTGTAGGAAGAAAAGAAAAGTAATGGAAATTTAAAAAGGTAAACAGTATTGAGGGGCTATTTCTTGTGTCATCAAAGTCCAGTCAACTGTTTTTTATTTCATCTTAAAATACACTTTCGACTGCCTCTACCAAGTCTCAGTTTACTATGGAAAATCTGTGCACAAATCTTTATAACTTAATTAAAAAGTCATTCATGTGTTTTAATGACAAAGAGAGCAGAACTGCAACCTGGAAGGACACTGGAAATACGCAATGTTAATTGATTATCACGCCAAACTGATCTTTCCAGATGAAGTAAAAGCCAGATCTGACAAATGTATGTAGCTCCTGACTACTAACAGCCTCCAGTGAAATGATGACAACAAGACTACAATGCTTCCTTTTACAAACTCATTTACAATATGCTTTGTTGATGATATTTAAACAGTAGCTAGTGCCAAATGGGATTAGCAATGCTGATTACATTAATCAGTCTTCTTGTTCAAAATAAGGAAGTGTCTGTTCGTAATTTTTCTAAGTTTCCGAGGAAAATAAATTTGTTTTATCATCTTGCCTACCTGCTACCTCTACCCACTAACAGTAGATTGAAACACTGAAGAATAGGGTTCTGTAAACAGTGAACAATTTAGAGGCTATCTGTATGGGGAAAGATATGGCAGGAAGAGGTTTAGGACATGAGGGCACTAACTCACAGAAAATTACATATCAGGATTTCTGCTGCTCAAGGAGAAGCAATTTTCCAGAGGTCAGACTCTGAAGAATATGTTGGTTTTATTCACTTTCTAGGGTCAATAAAAAATAATGATATTTTTTATCCATTTTCCAAAACCGAGACAAACTGAATTGGAAACCTACACACAAATACACGAATGCAAACTAAAGTGAAGGAGAGAAGACTTCTTCTGTTCAGCAAGCCTGCCACAGGTTTCACTTGTTACTGCTGCAAAGGAAATAATCCAGTTTTAAGAAATAATGAAAGAGATGTAGAATGAGAACTGCTATTTTAACTGGTATCAGCAAAACATTGCTTCATCTGTACACAAGTAATGTGGAATCAATTTTGTACTGCATAGTCTCAAATGACAGACAGAACACAGCTCCTCATCAAAAGTCTGATATTACTACCTTTAAATTTAAAAGTAAAATCCAGCTTCAAACAGGAGCTCACATACTTCAGAAAGGCCACGGTAAGTTTATTTGTATGCTTGCCAAAATAGGTCCCTGAATGCAATCTGTTCTAACTACAGCCAGAAATCAATTTCTGCCCAATTTGTGCGCGGGTCCTTTGCTAGGCCAGGGAGCAAGAGCTGGGCATTTGTGACCCACACCCTTAAATACCTCTCCACAGCCCCAGCTAGGGAGGTACTGCACACAGCCACCATAAACACCGGATTTCATACCATCTGGAAGCAGCACAGCTCACTTGCCTCCCATACCCTTGCATGGGGCCATGACTTTCCTGCCGTGTGCTAATGTATAGCTATCTCCACAGGGCAGTCCACGACATTCAAACAAGCAAATTTTACTGCAAATAAGAAACAGTGGTACAAAATATATTCAAAATATACACTAGAAATCTAGGAGGCATCACTTATAGACAGTAAAACATCTTGCATCCATAGTCTTGACATGAAAAAGCCAAAAACATGGTATTTTTGCCTGAAACTCTGCTAATGGCAACACATAGTTGCTGTAGTTTAAAAATATCCCTTTTAAGTATTCTTTTCAAAAAACTATAAATAGTCTGTAAAAACAAGTGAATTTAACATCTCTATTATTTGAACAAATAACATAGTAATTCAACATTAGGTGTGGTCTTAAGGTCACAAATTTCAAAGACTATTAGGAAAACAGAAAATTGAGGTCAAAATCTTGTATAAAACATGCAGAGTTTTTCTGAAGGAGTGCATATCCCCTTGCTAATAAACTGCTACCACCAGCAGATAGTGCATAAATCAGAACTGCTCAACTGTGAAGATATCTGGATTATATATCAAAGTTTTTAACAATTTGCTTACACAGCTTAGCCAATACAGAGTTAAAAAAGAAGCCTCTCATCAAGTGATTCAGTTGGACCTGTTCCAATTGCTACCAATGCCAGTAGAAGAGTAGCCCTAGAATTCAGGAAGAGCAGGACAGGATCCAAAGTTGTGGTGTGATCAGTTTTACTGTTTATATTAATGCTGTAACTATCAGTCTCCAACTGGAGATGATGCTATTGATGGTAATGAGACTTATCAACACCAATTCCATTTGCAGCTTGGCCTTAATCCGAGGTGTCTACAGAAGTAAAGTAAATTACATTGAGGCAAATTAAAGAATCCATCCACTGATCAGATTTTAACTTTTATTCTCATCAAAAAGTTTCCATCAATGCAATTTTTGCCTAATGTAATTCCATACATTTACTCACTAAAGTGATCTTTTAAAAATTGTATCTATAGATAAACACAAGCACAGAAATTCCTCTTGAAAATGTTCATTTCCTTCTGGTTCCAACCTGACACATAGATTTAGAAGAAAGCTGTTTCTAAATTAGCTCAAAATCATTACTGTGACTCGATAGTGACACAGCATATTAAACATGTTCTGACAGCAGGTAATATTCTATTACCACTTTGCAGTTTCCCCTGGTAAACTTTACCACAGAATCACAGAACCAGTCCTAGAATGGTTGGGGTTGGAAGGGACCTCTGGAGATCATCCAGTCCAAACTCCCTGCTGAAGAATGCTCAATTAGAGCAGTTTGCACAGGATCACATCTGGGTGGGTTTTGAATATCTCCAGATGAGGTGACTCCACAACTTCTCTGGGCAGCCTGTTCAGTGTTGAGTCACCCTAAAAGTAAAGGATTTTTTCCTCGTATTCAGATGGAACTTCCTATGTTTCAGTTTGTGCTTACTGTCTCTTGTCCTCTTGCTGGGCAGCACTGAAAGGAGTCTGGCCCCATCTTGTGACACCCTCCCTTCAGATATTTGCATGTATTGATGAGGTCCCCTCCGAGATCTCTTTTCAGGGCTGAACAGGCCCAGCTCCCTCAGCCTTTCCTCATAAGAGAGATGCTCCAGTCAATTGATCATCTTTGTTGCCCTCCACTGGCCTCACTCCAGGAGCTCCGTGTCTCTCTGTCCTGAGGAGCCCAGGACTGGACACAGCACTGCAGATGTGCCTCACCAGGGCTGAGCAGAGGGGCAGGATCACCTCCCTCGACCTGCTGGTAGTGCTCTTCCTGATGCATCCCAGGATACCATTGGCCTTCTTGTCCCCCAGGGCACACTGCTGGCTCATGGACACCTTGTTGTTCACCAGGACCCCCAGGTCCTTCTCCACAGAGCTGTTTTCCAGTAGGTTGGCCCCTGGTCTGTGCTGGTGCCTGGGGTTATTTCTCCCCAGGTGCAGGACCCTACGATTGACTTTGTGGAACTTATCAGGTTCCTGCCTGCCCAGCTCTCCAGGCTGTGCAGGTCTCACTGAATGGCAGCAAAGCCCCCTGCTGCATCAGCCGATGTGCTGAGCACACACTCTGTCCTTCAAGCCAGGTCACTGATCAGTGAGTTGCACAGGACAGGAGCCAGCACTGATCCCCAGGGACACTGCTGGCTCCCAGCCTCCAAGTGGACTCTGTGCCACTGATCACAACCCTCTGAGCTCTGCCATTCAGCCAGTTCCCAATGCCCCTCACTGCCCACTCACCTAACCCGCACTTCCCGAGCCATGAGGATATCACGGCAGAGAGTTTCAAATGCTTTGCTGAAGTCAAGGTAGACAACACCCACTGCTCTCTCCTCATCTAGCCAGCCAGTCTTGCCATCATAATAGGCTATCAGATTGGCAAAACACGCTTTCCCCTCGGTGAACATATGTTGACTACCCCTGATAGCCTTTTATACCTCTACATGCTTAAAGATGACATCCAGGATGAGTTGTTCCATTACCTTTTCAGGGATGAAGGTGAGGCTGAGTGGCCTCCATCTTGCCCTCTTTGAAGACTGGAATGACAGTCCTCCAGTCCTCAGAACTGCTTAGCAATAACATTTGCCAGCTCCCTCAGCACTCATGGGTGCATCCCATGAGGGCTCATGAATTTGTGGGTGTCAAATTTGCCTAAATGATCTCTAACTCAATCTTCCTGGACCAAGGTTAAGTCTTCTTTTCTCTGGGCTTTCTCTCTTGCCTCCAGGGCCTAGGATTACTGAGGAGTGGCCTTAGCAGTAAAGACTCGGTTAGAGCACAGTGCTAATAATGACAAGGTTGTGGGTTTGATCCCCATAGAGGCCACTCATTTATGAGAGGGACTCAATAATCCTTGTAGGTCCCTTCCAACTCAGAATATTCTGTGATTCTGTGGGTAAAGCAAAGAAGTTTTCCCTGGTTTGCCATGCCAATTCCAGGCAGACCATGCTCTCTAACTAAAGGACATACAGTTTCCAAAACAGAGTGATGTTTTTATGCTGCATAATACCCTTAGTTTTGAACTGTATGCAAACATTTAGACCAACTGTCTTTAGATTGTGGACTCAAACTTGCAGGGATCAAGTCACTGTTAAAAAGGATTTGCATTCTAATTATCAAGTGGCCTCCTGTATCTTGTCTCCAACAGAGACCAGAGCTGCTCAGAGCAGAGCGCAGTGCTGCACGGATCTGAATGGACCACCCCCTTGAAAAGACCAAGGCTTTTCTGCACATGACTGTGGGATGGATCCTGAACTTCTTGAACTTCAAGAACTTCTTGAACCCTCGAACTTCTGCTGAAATGCAACACTCTGACTTCCACGGAAAACATTTTTTTGGCTGGCTTTAAGGAGCACCAGGACAGACATCTTTGTATGTTTTGATGTATGTAAATCTTAGCTTGCCACAAAATCCAGCTTTGCAATGATGAAATGCATACTCTGTTTCTGCCTTACACAGAAAGTGAAGGGTTATTTTTAATTGTGTTAAAAGGCCTTAAGCATAACAAAGTTACACATTTTATAGGACTCCTACTCACCTCCTAAGCACCGCATGCATTTTTCCCTTTATTTCATTTCTTGGCAGAACATCCTCTCCAGCTAAGAGGACATATTGTGTCTAAAACAAAACTGTCTTTATACACCACCTAACAAACTAACTTCTGAATTAGTATGAAAATCATGACACTGACAGATTAGGATTTAAATGATGGATTTTTTGTATGTAATTATGTCATTAGTGCCACTAAATGAAACATTCATTATGGGTAACATTCTCAGAAACATTAAATCAGTTAACAGGTATGTATACACTGAAAGCCCTAAGGACAGCGTTAAAGAACATCATAATCTGTTCAGCTCAACTCCACCCCTTTGGCATTAATTGAAAAGGAACGTGAGATCTTTCACAGTAAGGAAACTGGGGATTCCCTACCAATTGAGAAACACCGAGGTGGTGAAAAACTGACATATTTGGCTCCATTCCATGACACCATGGCTTAGCAAATATGGAAAGGAGCAGCCACAGGATGTGATACAGGTTCTAGCTCCATGTGTGACTCTCCTTCACCACTGAAGCACAAGTAATCATCTAGTTTTTAGTTTTTACTCTCATTTTTTTCTTGATTTCCATGTTTTTCACACTTTCTATTTAGTTTGTGAATAAAAATTGTTCTGTGGTCATAATATAACTGTGTCTTACTGACTACGCAGCCTCAAGACAGAACACAGGTCTACAAATATATGAAAAAAGGTCTCTGCTTTCTAGGCCTGTGTTTTAGCTGCTTTTCCTGCTAAAAAAATAAACAGGAAATGTCACCAAAAATTTTGACTGTTTAAGAAACAGTTAATTCTTCCACACAGTCATTTTCTGCAACAAATTAGAAAGCTTTCAGATGAAGAGAATTTGTTTTCCAACAGTTCTTAAGACATGTCCTTAACCTGTCCAGGAGCTCATTTTTGTTCATCTGTGTTTGCTCCAGTAACAGAAAAGAGGTAAATGTTTTTCATGAGAATACCTGCCAAAGAGAAACCATGGTCTGCTGATATCAAACATAAATCCAACACTTCCTCAGCACTTCCTAATAGCTGATTTCATCTTCCCTTCCCCAAAAACCTGCTCTTTCTGTGCACAGTAAATGTCTTATTATAAGGACAGTATATTTTTGCGTTTAATTATGCTAAAAGCAAATCTGTGGCTTGTTGAATGATAAATATGATACATGTTTAGAGGATCTTGATTCAACACTCTAGAAACAAGTTCAGAATAGCCTGTTACCATATCTTTCTGTACAGACGTGAAGTTACTTTTACCTTTAACTAAATCTGTCTGAAGTTAAGCCATAAGTCTTTTTGAGCATCTTCAATTTCCACTTGATATCTCTAGGCTAAATAAATTATTAATATCAGTATTGAAGGAAGTCAGCACTACTTTTTACTATGAACCTCAGAAAATTCCGTGAGAGGTACAGGCTGCTAATAAAGTTACAAAGGTTGGCCTGGGAGAAGTTCTCCAGGGACTGCTGCTGAGTGACAGTTTCGTGTGTAGTTATATAAGCTTCAAAAACTAACTACAGCACTGCCTGCACAACCCACCTTCTAAGACAGACCAGATCTCTTCAGCTCTCTTCAGTTCCATGTTCTTTTCTCCTTTATATACTATTGCTGGCAAAACAGCATTTCAACACTAAATATTAATCATCATATAATGTTGATTTCATTCTCCTTAGTAATAATTTGACATTGATACAACAGTTTATATTTTACAAACACTTGAAAAACATTAAGATATTAAATTACAGTGTTTGTGAAAATACGTTAAATAAAGACAATTACAAAACCCTCTAAAGAAACTGAAAAGCACATTAAATGGAAGAGTCTGAAACACACTAAGACAACACATATGCTGAAAATATTCTCTCCCTCTAGGACTGTTTAATTCCAAATGCCATGATTTATCAAAGAAGAAATGTGTGAGACTTGCAGTCACATTGCATAAAATAAGTTTATGTAAGTTGGATCTTTCTCTTTAGTAATCAAGCACTTTCCTAATTTCATGGAGTTGGACTGAGTCCTCGCAGATTATCAGCACTTCCCATGCAGATACTAAAATATCTCCCTACGCCTCAATATACTTGCACAGATGCCTGAAGAGTCACTGCAGATGTTACCTAAGCAGGCTTCAGAGGAATGTTACACAGGCCCATGTACAGTGCTCAATATCAGTCTTGACTTCTAGCAGCTCCACAGTCCAATATGGAAGAATACAAGAATTTACACAGAAGATGCAAGTAAGTTACAAATCCTTAAATTCTTTTGTGATGCTACAAAGAAACCTGCTTAAATGTTTGTGACTGATTAACTCATCAGTAACGTAAAAAAACTGTGATGGGTGAGACATGACTGTATAATAACGTCAGGACATGGAAATATAATTTAATTGAAGTCTGCTTAACTTAACTAGAATTGCTAGGCATTAATTCCATACCAAGACCATTTAATGTGAATTGCTGAAAGAACACGCAGAAGTCGCAGCAGGAATATTTCGTACACATCCAAAAAACCACTAACTTGGAGGATCCTTCAATGTCTTCTTTTGCCAGCTGGGAAGCATCAATAAAGAGAGAAGCAGAAAAGCCCTTTGGTCAGAGAGAAAAGGAAAGTGCCATTTTTTAGGGGCTGCCTGACAAACAGCTAAGAGAGAGGAATCTGAAGAAGCTGGTCTTACCACACTAACATGTAGTAAAATAGTATTTTCTCCTCTACAGACTGATATCCAGATCCTCTTCCCCTGTGCTCTTCCTCATATAAATAAAAGAGCAAATCCATTTTGTCCCCATGCATGCAGGTGTAAATAACTGCATGTGGCATGTAAAACACAACATGTTTTACAATTACCATCCTATTCTGCCATCACAAGGGAGCACCGTTGCTGCAGCTACTCAAACACACCTACCCCTCACGTGACATTTGAACCACTAAAGCTCTTTGTGTCTATACCACTGAAAAATCTAATAAATAGTGAGAATCAGCCTTGCCTCCAACAACCTATGATCTAAAGAGGAAGAAAAACAAAAAAAAAAAATAGAGGGAGATCCAACCATTTGGACAAGTGGCACAGAAATAAAAATACTGGGTCATTTATTCTTAATGCCTTCACCAGGGTTCTACTCCCTCACATGCAGATGACCTTCCTCTAAACCCCTTTACCATTCAGTAAAGACAGAGTTAGCTTTCAACAAAGCCATTTTGTCTCAAACAGGGCCACTGCTTGGCTTGAAGCTATGCTACTGAATACTTTAAATATGGAATGAGTTGCATGCCCTCACTAGAAATAGAAGCAGAAGAAATCTACTGAAAGTGTAAAGTATTCATCAGGGAAATGTAGAAAAGCCATTATAGCAGTTTCTTTAAATGGCTTTGTGAATTTTATTCTTAAAGATCAATGAAATTAGTTACTTAGTAAACTTAACGAGTATAAAAATAGCCAGTAGAGAAATCAGAAATCCTCTTTTTTTAAAAAATAATGTGACGAGTTTTTTTCAGTATTAATGACTTCCAAGGCCTTATAATTTCTTCTGCTTTCCTTCTCATTGATGATCATTAGCATTAACTGCAGCAGAGTTGCTCCTGACTCACATTGCTAGGAGCTGATATAGATCCTAAGGTGTTACAGCAAGGCCTACACACAATGCATTCAAAATTCTTCATTTCAGTGCATCGCCTGTGGCGAGGCAAAGGGTAGTAATGTGCTAAAAAGACAACTATATTGACACAACTACTATTTGGGAATTAATTCATTACAATCTTAAAAATCCTCATTTTTTGCAGCTTCATGGATTTGGTTGTCAGAGCAAAGTGCTACTTTCTTCTGGAGTAAAGCAGGAAAAGAATAAGAATGTGGTGAAACTGAAGAGTCAGATGAGTACCACCCTACAACAAAAAAAAAATAGATCGCTGCTTTTATTCTATACTGCACAGTTCAAAATCTTTGCTACAATATTGTATCTGACTTTATAGAAGAAAAAGAGAAGGTATGATTTCTGAAGCATGGGATCACTGACTTTGCTAACAGGAAAAACACAACTGTAGTTCATGGTTTGGCAGTTTGCAGTTTAAGCACCAAGAGGAAACATGGTTAAGAGAATGAGAGCTAAAATGCTGAAAAAGATCAAGTCTGGTAAACTCAATGACGGGGTCAGTTCATTCCCTCTAATTTGGTCTTTCATTTCTCTCAGATAAACAAGCCTAATTACTTCTCTCCTTCAGGATAAATTGAGAGAATTCTGGTACTTAATTTAAAGCTACTGTTTCATCTTAATAGTCCCTTGGTATGAAGAGACTTCCAAATTATTAATATCTAGACTGTTGGTAAGCCAAAGGCTCCTCAGACATTTAACAGCAGCACTCATTGATTCTCTTGTCATATTTCAAAAGACAAATCAGAGATGACTAGTTTAAATTTAGGACCCCCAGTGAAATAACATCTTTCATCTATGATCTGAGTAACTCTGCTATTATAAGCTACTCAGAGCAGTCTTTGTAAAGTGAGCGTGCTTTATAAATGTCAGGTTTAACTGAACCCTGAACTGATATAATTTGGTTTTTAGTTATTCAAGGGTTTTCCTCTTCAATTCTAAGTACTATAAAGCATTTTTAAAAAATATAAAATACACTTATTTTCCAATGTATTTAAACATATATGGGCAGAAAGAAAATCTTTATAGACGACTAACAACTAGCGACTGTCATAGCACTGTATGAAAAATACACAATTCGCTCTCAGTAAAGTAATAGTAAAAAGACTGCCTTTAATTCCATGATCTTCACATCCTTCACCTGCGTGGACGCTTCCTCAGTCTACATACCAATCAGATGTTTTTAAACTGAAATAACAGCTCTCACCTCTGCTTTGGCTAAAATGCAAGCCTCTCTTAAGCTTTGTTAAGTTTTCACATCAGTATTTTTGCTGTCTCCTTGTTTCCCCATGCTGCCCCTTCTGTGCCATCACTTGCCTCTTGTCTTTTCCTGAAGTTGTAGGACCTCTGAGCAGAAACCATCTTATCACTCTGCATCTGTGTCCTGCAGAGTAGTAACACCTGTCCAAATCACGGCATGGTCAAAATCCTACTGCCTCTTGCAACTATTTAGAATTAAGTACACTCTTTCTTTCAATTCTGCTGTATTTCTAGGGATTTCATTGCAATAGCTTACTGTAAAAATACCATTATTCTTAACTGAAAATTAGTTTAACTGCATGTGTCACAATTACAGCCAAGCTGCAGGAAAGGATTCCTCGGGGATCAGTGCTGGGCCCGGTCCTGTTTAACATCTTTATGGATGATTTAGATGAGGGGATTGAGTCCATCGTTAGCAAATTTGCAGACGACGCTAAGTTAGGAGGGAATGTCAATCTGCTGGAAGGCAGGAGGGCTCTGCAGAGGGACCTGGATAGTCTGGAGACTCGGGCTGATTCCAGTGGGATGAAGTTCAACAAGGACAAGTGCCGGGTCCTGCACTTTGGCCACAACAACCCCCTGCAGCGATACAGGCTGGGCACAGAGTGGCTGCAGAGCAGCCAGGTGGAAAGGGACCTGGGGGTGCTGATCGACAGGAGGTTGAACATGAGCCAGCAGTGTGCCCAGGGGGCCAAGAAGGCCAATGGATCCTGGCCTGCATCAAGAACAGTGTGGCCAGCAGGAGCAGGGCAGTGATTCTTCCCCTGTACTCAGCTCTGGTGAGGCCACACCTTGAGTATTGTGTTCAGCTCTGGGCCCCTCATTTCAGGAAACACATTGAGGTGCTGGAGCGGGTCCAGAGAAGAGCAACGAGGCTGGTGAAGGGACTTGAGCACAAGTCCTATGAGGAGAGGCTGAGGGAGCTGAGGTTGTTTAGTCTGGAGAAGAGGAGGCTCAGGGGTGACCTCATCACTCTCTACAACTACCTGGGAGGAGGTTGTAGCCAGGTGGGGGTTGGTCTCTTCTCCCAGGCAATCAGCAATAGGACAAGAAGGCACTGGCTTAAGCGCTGCCAGGGGAGGTTTAGGTTGGCTATTAGAAAGAAGTTCTTTACAGAGAGAGGGTAATCAGGCATTGGAATGGCCTGCCCAGAGAGGTGGTGGATTCACCATCCCTGAAGGTTTTTAAGCTAAGGGTGGATGTGGCACTGAGTGCCATGATCCCCATGTAATCATAGTGGGGCTGGATCAAGGGTTGGACTTGATGATCGCGGAGGTCTCTTCCAACCCAGTTAATCCTATGATTCTATGATTCTACTCTGCTTGCTCTGAAGCCTGGATGAATGATCTTACACAGTTGTAAAAGCTCCCACTTTAACCTTGACTGGCCAGCCAGCTCACTGCAGAGTTCATGAGGGAACATGCATATAATGGACATCCTTTCCTAGGTGCACAGTAGTGAGCTCAACAAAACAAAAACAACTCTGCTGCGAATACTCAGAAGTTGCGTGCTCACAGATCAGGCAGGTCAAAGCCAATTTCTTATGCACTCTCATTTGGAAATGATTCCTTACAGGTGAGATTTCAGTTTATGATTTAAGTATTGTTCAAATAAGAGAATGCATAATCCCTTCAAACCAAGTAAGTCAACAAATCCCCAAAGTCTCAGTCTTTCCAAAATATAAATTTGAGGCAACAAAAATTTTTCAGCCCAAATGGATAGGTTTAGAAGGTAATATAAAGTTGAGATCTATTTAATGCAGCTTTAACCAGGTCCACAGTCACCTGTACACATAAGCACTTTTATCTGCACCTAATCAATGCTAAGTAGGGCTTATATTATCAAATTTTAAAAGTCATAAATTAAAGAATATTGTCAGAACTTTTTAAAAACTATGTCCCCACAGTTTGTTTAATAGATTTTTGAGAACTTACATGATTTATAATTGAGTAAAAATACCTTAAAACGTGACTAAATTCTATAATTTGTGTAACTTTAAATATTATTCATTCATTTTCTTTGCATTTTCTTTACATTATAATGTGGAATTGAAGTCCCTTAGCAAATGCCAGTTAATTTTAATATGTATTGAAAACATACTAAGGTTACACCAGTGCTTGCGTGTCTTTCCTATTTATAGTTAAGTATAAAAGAGTCATATGCACAATCTGAAAAAACAGCAGTGTTGATAAATCCCTAGTTGTATGTACCAGAAGAATAGCTCTTGGTCTGGTTTGGCATTTAAAGTCTGACTCCTTTTCACACGCCCCAACCCCCCCACACATTCTACAGCTAATACTCAACACAATAGGACTAATACCAGCCGATTAGAACATGCTTCAGTAGCATAATTCTCTAAAGAGAATGAATATCCTATAAGTTAAATGATGAAATCCTAATTAGCTCAGCAGAAAAGTAGAAAGGCTTTAAAGATATGAAACTGTCAAAGCAAACCATTCCTAAAAGGGTATGATTTCCTCTTCTCATTTCAATCTCATTTTTAAAACAGCTTCCTAAACTAGCATTTGCAAATACATCTGTTTCTGTACACAAAAAGACTAATTCCAAACCAAAGGGCTTGCTCACCTGATGATGCAGCAAATGCATATCAATCTCACAACCACCATGAATAGGGTTCTCATTTTTAGCCTTCTGGTCATTTAGTCCTTGGAGGTTAAATCAGTCACAGTTATATTTAAATGGCTTTTCAACACACACCAAAGCTATTTCTTACACGATGAAGTGAACCTTCATAAGGCAGTAATTCATGTTTGTTAATGAAAACTTTGTCTAGGGACTGCCCCAGCGTCTGCTGTTCGCACCCTCTACCACTTTACAAAGTGCATTTCTGTGTTTTCAGGAGCTCTCCTGAGGTGTGCAATCTCCTGTCCTTTGTAAGAAATTGCATCCAAGTCTGAAAACCACCTTGAGTTGGATTGTGCCTGTAGATCCAGAGGCAGGACAACACTGGCCGAAAGAACAGTTCTCTGTCATCTCCTTTGTCTCTCTCTCCAGTTCTGCAGCCTGGGGAGTAAACTGAGACTGGAGTAGATGGATGGAAGAACCATCTAACAGGTACTTCACAGCCCTGTGGAAGTTACCTGGAAATTATAATACCATTTATGACTGTACTACCTGGTCAAACCAGCTTTACAACAGGTACTGGGGAAAGAGTAAACTCTTCTTTCACAAAGACTGGTTGAAGAACTGAATTTATAACTTTATTATGAAAGATGATGTGTGTGTTGTAGATGAGTGTGTAACACACATGAAACAGCCTGAACATTCACTTGGACCCACCGATTGCCCATCTTTGGGAGATGAAGCTTGGGAATTTCATCTTATCAACTGAACTGTCAATTGCTTGGCTGCAACTCCTTCTCCATCTCAGCACAGCTGAGCTGCTCAAAATCACAGCATTTGCAGAACAGAAGCTGGACTTCACATCTTTCGCTCTTGAAACCAAGAGTTTTAGAAGCAGCAGAAATTTTTCAAAGAAGTGGTAACCTGAATTCACGTCCACAACAATTGTTCTCACAGAGAGCGTCAGCAACAAATTAGAGGAAGTCAAAGCAAAAGAAAGGGCACAAGAATCTCTGGCTGCAACTGATCCTGCTACTTCTTTGTTTAATCATAATTCCAAGTGTCGGAAGTGGGTGTAGCAGGAAAAGCAAATAACAAGTAGCTGAATGATAGTTTAAAGTCCTTTTTAATATGGACTTAAAGTTTAACCATACTACTATGGAAAATGCCAATAATTTTGATGCAAATTTTCCCAGCATATGGTTAGGAAAATTACTATTTTTAGCATAACAATCAGGGATAGCTACAGCAGCCTTGCAGTTTTTCGTTGCGATGGAATTCTGTTTTCCATCTGTCTGAGAGGATAATTTTCTGTACAGTCGTACCCTAAACTGGAGAGCAAGAAATGAAAAGGAACAAAAAGGAAAAAAAAGGGAAAGGGAAGAAAAATCACCTACAGTTTTTATTGTATTTCTTTAGGTCCAGTGGTACAGCACAACTACAAAATTACTAACAAGAAATATGCAATAAACAGTAGCTGTATCTTTAAAGAATCTTTCAGATGTTTTTGAAATCAAAGTATCCAAAGGAAAAACCCTGCTCTCTCTCTCTTAATACACAGTGACTTGTGAGTCAAAAAGTTTTTCTACTCTTGAGTTTAAAGAAGTTGGGATGATTTGAGTAAATCTGCAAAATGGATCAAGAAGTAGAATCTTTCTGATAATGTCACTGGAAATGTAAAATTCACAACTTGGTCCACCTTCTTACTGAGCCTCAGTCAAGGTATGTTCATGTTGGCATAAATAAAAGTAACGCCGCTAATGCCAGGGGAATTAAATCAGTATAAAACTATCACGAGATCTTCCTCTGCTATATTCTTGTGTCAAGAGTCAACATAGCAAGACTGCACAATAATAATCACAAATTCATTTGTACGCTCACTATTTAACTCTCAGAGAGCAAACACTTCCCCTTCCTCTGGGTTGGGAACCATCTTATGAATTCTGCCACAGGCCAGAGAGCGCCCAGCAGACCCAGGCTGGGGCAATGCTGTGCTCCTGGAGGTGCAGGAGCTTCACTGAGCACTGCTACAGAACAGGACCTTTCTGGTGGGCTCAGCAGAAGGAAAGCACCATCTAAAAGCAAATGAATGACTCTTCTCTTATTTGCATGTGACTCCCACAAATAGCATGAGCACAGCAAGTGCAAACTGTTTTTAAAAAGAAGGTGCTACATTGTGTCTCTGCAGAATCCTGGACTAAAGTCTCTGGAAAATAAAATGTATTCTTTCAACATAAAGTAGTATGTACAGATTCATCAGTCTGACTGAATTTTGTGGAGCTATACAACTGCAACAGATCACTTTCCCTACACAAGGATGATGGTAACAGTGTGGCTAAAATTTACCCCCTGAAAAGTAGTTCCAATGGAATTATGTCTGTATCAGCACTAACGTGGTTGTAACCTGCTTTCAGTCAAAGCACAGCTTTATTTTAAATGGATTAGTAACTAACAATTATGGAAATAAAACTTAGAGAAAAGTATATGAAAACTAAGCTACAATCACCACACGCTTTTCCCCAATATTCACATTCTTCACTTGCTCTCATTTATAAATGAATGTACAAGGCAAACTAAGTGACACCCTCTCTATAGGCTCTGCATTGGAAAGTACTGCAGAGTAGTGAGAATCACAGAACACCAGGTCAGAAGGGTACCTCAAGGAGCATCTGGTCCAACCCAGGCTGACAACACCCTGAAAGAGAACAATCTGAAAAGAGAGATTGTTGCTACTGTAGAGAAAACTGTAGAAAAAGCTGCATAGAACAACAGTGAGTTCACACACTCCCAAAGCTGCTGATCAGTGAAACTGTCAAACCCAGCTTTTGTTCATGGAAACAGAGGAAGGCTGTTCCTATAACAAACTTGCCCCAATGTGCCCTGCAGGGATTCATTTTGCAATTCTTTATCAATTCCTGCTAGGCATTATTCTGCCAGCTCCTAATCCTAAAGCAGGAGAAATCTGCATATAGAAATGCTCAGGAAAGAAAAAGGGCAACAGCTTATCCTTCTTCACGCTATATATGCCAAACCACTAAGAGAGCATTTTGTAAATATGTAATTGATAATAAAGTGGAATCTGTTGTGTGTGTTTGTTGTTGTGTTTTTGTTTTTGTTTTTTTTTTTTTTTTAATTTGCTGACTGTAATATATACAAGAGGCTGGATTTGAAGCCTTTTTTGAGAGTGACTTGAACAGCTTCATGGTCGCTTCTCAGTTACTGTGTGACACTGAAGCAATAACCAAGGTAGCTGGGAGTACTCTGGAGGAAGCTTGAAGGGAGCATCAGTAAGGTTTTGAACAAAGACAGGGGCTCAAGATGTGTAGCATAATTATGCTCCTCATTTTCCCAAGGAGTGTGTTTGTTATTCAGGTACTAGGGATCAACTTGCTACAGCAGATGCAACCATACACCAAAAAAATACATATTTATTCTGTCATGCATTTCAATTACTTGGAAAGTAAACATTCCTGCTTTCACATGCATATGTGCATCCACACAGTTCTGCATTTCTCAACACTATCTGAGTCCACTCTGCTATTGGAAACACCACATGGCCTGGGAGAAGGAGAATGAAAGAATTGTCAAAGTCAGCCCAACTCCACTGAAAACTCTCTGCACCATTAACCTTATGGCAGCGGTAGGTTATTTTTATATTAAGTTCATTGAATGAATTAGAGTGAAAAGTATGCGTTTCCTGTTCATACATTTAGAACATTTCAAGACAGGAATTTTTTTTCTCTTCTAAGGTCATCCAAGCACAGCATCTATCCAGAAAGGAATCTCAACTCTGGCTGTCCTAATTAAACCTTTACCAGAAATTCCAAAAGACAGTTTGCAATGACAGCACCTAAAGTTATATATTCCCCTGCATGTAGAATATATCATATGGGTACGTTTACTTTGACAGAAGCAACAACCAGGATTTCTAATGCTATTCACCTGAGTGGTCAAGAGCTCAGAATTCCAACGGACATCAGTGACCAGTGGGGGCCTGTATTGCAGCTAGTGTTATTTAATATCTTTGCTAATGATATAGACAAAGGAATGCCATCCAGAGGGATCTGGAGAAGCTCAAGAAGTGGGCCCATGGGAATCTCATGAAGTTTAACAACACCAAGTGCAAGGTCCTGTACCTGTCTCTGGGCAACCTCCAGGATCAATCCATGCTGGGGGATGAAGATCAAGAGCACCCCGCTGAGAAGGGCTGGAGGTGCTGGTGGATGAGAGGCTGGATATAACTGGGCAATAGGCACTTGGAGCCCAGAAAGACAATTGTATCCTGGGCTGCATCCAAAGCAGCATGGGCAGCAGGTGAGGGAGGGGATTCTGTCCCTCTATTCTGCTCTGTGACACCCCACCTGGAGCCCTGCATTCAGCTCTGGGGTCCCCAGCACAGCAAGGACATCGAGCTGTTGCTGCAAGTCCAGAGGAGGCCACCAGGATGATTAGAGGGATGGAGAGCTCTCCTACAAGGAAAGGCTGAGAGGATTGGGGTCGTTCAGCCTGGAGAAGAGAAGGCTTTAGGGTGATCTAACTGCAGCCTTCCAGTACCTGAAGGGGGCCTACAAGAAAGATGGAGAGAGACTATTTACAAGAGCATGTTGTTACAGGGGGAATGGCTTTCAAATGAGAGAAGGTAGGTTTAGATTAGATATTAGGAAGAAATTCTTTCCTGTGAGGGTGGTGAGGGACTGGCATGGGTTGCCCAAAGAAGCTGTGGTTGCCCCATCCCTGGTAGTGTTCAAGGCCAGGTTGAATGGAGTTCTAACAACCAGGTGTCCCTGCCCATGGCAGGGAGCTGGAACTAGAGTGATCTTTAAGGTCCCTTCCAACACAAACAATTCTACAATTCTATGATCTTCAAATGTATATCAAAACTGAAACCTCTAAACCCAAGTATTTTATGGTGTCTTTGTTCGATGAACTGGGAGGGTTAGAACCATCTCTTCTTTTCATAACTTTCGAGCGTTTACTACTCCTTAGGCAAGTGGAAAAGGGGTTACATTAAAATATCATTTCCACCCAAGTTCAAGCCCCAGTACCTGAAAGTCTGCCAAATTTTTTTTTGTTTGCTTATCACTAGAAAATAGTACTGCACTATATTTTCCAGGATTGGTCTGCCACTCCTATGTACTTTTCTCCATTCAAATATTTTCTCAGAACATGTTTTGTTATGTTATTTTTACATCTTTCAGAGTGGTGAAAGTTTATTCTGCAGACAGTTAGCTCAGGCCATGTTGAACTGCACAATTTATTTCCCAAGTATAAATACTGCTATTGTCTGCAGTTCAATATATAAATAATGCAAAAAAAAAGCTACTAAGTATGCATAAAGTCTGATCCCCTATGCCCAAAAGATTTTAAATTTTCATAAATCAAAGCAAATATATTTTTGCTATCAGAGTTGTTGGAAAAGTAGTCCACTGCTTCCTTTAAACTACCCAGGATTAGCTTGACTATCTATTTGTGTAAAAGGTCAGCAGGGACAAGGTGCAGGTGTTACTAGAAATGCTCACGGTTATAATCTAGCAAGTCAGTTTTTCCTCCTGGTCAACACTGGATAGGGCAGTAAGGTTCTGCTTTCAATCAGATAAAGGAAGAAGTGTCTTGGAAATGCATGGCTATGTACATGTGAGGCACACATGTCTGTGCTCCCAGGCACAGAGCGTTAGCAGCCTTGTAATTTTTAAAAACTGAATAGCTATCTTACACTTGATATTTCCTGAAGTCGGAAGTGCTCTATACAGTTGTCCTGCACCATTAAACAGTGACAATGTTGCAGCCTAGAGGTGGCTCCTTTTCAGTGATGGGTGAACTGATTTTTGTGTTTTTTCCTTGTATAATTCATAAGTTAGCATGACCAGAGTGTTGAATAGCAAAAGTAGGACATCTGTCACCATGGGGAAGCAGTGGGGGAGTATGCAGTGTGCTTCTGACAGCTGTGGGCTTGTTTGTGGTCACTAGAAAGGTGCCTACTTGACTTTTTTCTCTACTTCAGCATTCCAGGTGTTTGGCTCTGTCATCTTCCAAATTTCTGCTATAAAATATAACCTTCCTGATTTCTAGTCAGTCATATTCTTTCTCAGCTTGCACACTAAAGCATTCCTTTAAGTTACTGCGACTCACCTAAGCACACTGAATCCCCTCCCAGCCATTCTTGTCTAGCAGATAATGCAATATCTCAAGTTACACAACCACTGCAGAGAACAGGAGCTGGCTTAATTGATTTTTGTAAAAGGATGTATTCCAAGTTTGCTGCTAACATAGGCAAATACAGGCTGAGCTGCAGTGGCACTCCAGAAAGCAAGTACAAAGGCATGAAGGAAAGCGTCGCATGGGACAAAGTAATCAGACACAACCACCCAGGTGAAATGAAATAGAATTAGGCAGATGTATTTAAGTGAGTCCTTACCATAAGAATATCCTGCTACTTACATTAGTTCTCTCTAATTTCTCTCTGAGATTTCCCAGTGAAATCAACAGAAGCAGTCATGCAGATTTTATTAATGACACGTGTATCTTTTTAGTCGCTCTTGAAGCTTGTGTCTTATTACTGTCAACTGCTTTCTGGCTCTGCAAATAGAGTGGGGAATCATCAAAATATGTACTTTTCTTCCTCTAGGACATTCATGTTCATGTTTGTTTGCAGCTCAGAAATACTGCTGCATTCACTGGCAGTGACACAGTATTACACAAGTATGAGGAGCAACAGACTCCAGCCAAGGAAACAGTTGCTTCCTCAGCTGATGTGGCAGCTCCCTTTGTGACCACAGACAGTAACACAGACTATTAATCTGCTCTCTAGAGTGATCCAGAATGTGGTTAGGGTTTACTGGATTCAGCTGCAAAGCATGTGCTCAAAATTTGCACAAAATTGCTCTGTTCTCTGGACAGAAACACACCACAGAGCCTGTACTTCCAAGCGCCACTGGAAGTCACAGCAGGGCTCTCTTATGGAGCTGGTGGGACAATGGCAGGGCACAAGGACAGGAAAGGGGGCCATGACAGACCACTGACATGCTGTGCTGAGGATCCACCCCAGCTCCTCCTAACTCACAGTGGAGCAGGCAGTGGGACACACTGCAGGGACAGCCAGGCAACAAAACAGGGATCAAGTATGAGATGAGGAGGGGCTTCAAAGAGCTTCCCCTCACCAAAGGGATGAACGTCCCAGCACAAAGGCATATGACAAAACCTCCCACTGGCCTGAGTATGAGGATTAATTTCAGCTCAGGGATCTTGTGTATTGCAGTTTCCAAGATTGTATCCTCGGGTACCTTTTCACCCTTACTATTTTAATTGAGAAATACATTATATTCCTGGAACAACTACAATCAGGCATCTTCTACACCAGGACTTCAAGTGCATCATTTGAGAGAAAGTACACTGAACCTCTATATTTTTATAGTCCACCTTTCTCCATGAAGTGTTTTTGCTTATCTCTCTTTTTTCATCAATAACAAAATAAACACTTCAACAATTCACTAAAAAAAAAAAAAAAAAATGTTTCCCACTGCTGGAACTCAGCTTTGAATCAAATCTTTAGATGCCAGTGAAAGAAAAAGATTTTCCTCACGTTCCAACATGCATAAATTAAGATATTTCTACTGTTACATTCTACCAGCGATACAGCTTCTTTGCTGCTATTATCCATGCTTTTAATACTATCTTGTTAGACATCTTCTCCATTTGTGTACAACTTTTGGCCCCTTAGAAGAGGACTCCAGATAGGAATCAGAAATACCTGATATTAAAGAATACACACCAAAAATGGAAAATTAGCTGAGACGTTAAGAAACTTCTTGATGATGTTTCTTATTTTCCAAAATAAAATTATATACCTCCCCCTAGGGGAGTCCTAACTGCTCTGCCTACACTAAAAAGCCCTTTTACTCTAAGTAGTCCATGACTGAGGAAAGCACACCATCCCAGAGAGATGCAGTATTTCCATGTACTCTAATGCAGTAGTTCTCTAAAAGCACCACCCAGTTCCCCAGTCTGTGACCTCTAATGATGTTCTCCCCCCCTTTAAAATATTCTAGGCTGGAAGTCTGAATACAATCATTCTATCATCTTGTAAAACAGTAGGTGATAAAAAAAATACTTTAATGTCACTTTTAAGGAAAGATTGCTCCTCTATGCTTGAACAGCCTGCTAGCTGCTAAAGTAACAACGAATGTTTTTGTAATATAACTAGACAGGGAATTCACGGTACTCACAACATTAGCATGAGGAAGTTCAACTCACATATTTCAGTCGAGTATACTCAAAAAACCAGCCATCAGGCTTGCCCTCACATCTTATCTACACATCTGCCTGGATTCTGAGCACACAGAAATGCAGCTAACTTAGGCAGACTGGTCCTGTGGAAGCAAAATGTGTTTAGCTATTACTAAAAGCTTACTGCAGAACTCAGGATGCCTATAGCAGGTCACAGCACAGTACAGATTCTCAAACAGCCTAAATCACTGCATCCATTTTGATGCAGAGAGACCCTCATCAGGATACACCAGCTGAGTGACTGGTCCTTCTAGTACCAAGTCAGCATGAGAGAAACTGGACAGTCAGAACGAGTCCAGCTCCCAAGTGACACCTTTTGTGTGTGGAACAGCCTGTTAAGTATTTTTAGTGAAGCACTAATTTTAGGCATTAATGTAAATCAACCATTAATTATTACTGGTTACAGTCACAATTTGCCCTGAGATGCAACATTTGGGGTTTTTTAATTATATGGAGAAGATGTATGCAAGAGATTTACTTACCTTACGATACAGGTTCAGATTTCATATACCTTTATCTCACCAACTGTAGCAATATTTAAACATTTTTTTTTTTAATATTCTAAGCCTCTCCAAGTTTAAAAATGTATTTTCTGTTTTAGGGAAACATATGAATACACAGTTGAAAAATTATTTTAACCTGAATGCTGAAGGAATACTCTTTTTCACTATCAAGTACTGACTAGCTACATATTTATCATCCACAGTAAATCAACAGACCAGTATGTTTTTTTTAGTCAATGAACCATAATGTGAAAAGTCTAAATAGAACTTGCTGTTTTAGCCTGTAAGTCTGACCACAGAAAACGACATTTAAATAACCAGAGAATCACAGAGTTAGAGGCTGTAAGAGACGTCAAGAGATCATCTAGCCTATTAGGGCTTGATTGACAGCCTGAAGGACAGTTCACCCACGACAAGGCCCATTCCTTTTTCCCAAGGAGCCATTAGGAGCAAGCTGTGAGTCACAGGAATTGTTCTGGAGGTGCTGCCCTGCCCATCACCCTCTTTGCTTGGGACTCACATGCCTTATTAGATCACAGCAAATCATCTGGCAAGACCGTATGGTAAGAACTAGGTGAGGCTGTAGAGCAAAATCCAGCCTTTACTGCATTACAATGGTCTGTATGATTTAGCCCATTCTCTCTCTCCCCCTGTGTCCAGATAAACACAGCTAAACCTCTCACAGGTGTTTTTCAGACTTGTTTTCAAAAATCTCCAAAACACTGCGCACGTGCACCTCAGCACAAACCACAGCTCATGACTTTGCTGTGATAGGGGGATTGAAGGCAAAATGACAGATTTTGCACTGACCTGTGTTTGTTACTTTTGCTGCAAACAAGGCACTTTATATCTCTGACCCTACAGCCAGTGGTCCTGGGGAACAATGGGTGCTCTTTATGTTTCAGCAGCTTTTTACCTATTCGAAAACTGATGTTTATTCTTTTCTTCCCTTTTCTAGGTTTAGCAAAGTCCATTTGGTGTTTTTTTCTAAACATACCATATTTGCTGTACACTAAGTTATCTGTTTTCTTCCTAAGGGCAGAGCCAAAAATCAAGTACAATACTTCTGATCTCAGAAGAGGTCTCATTAATACATCTGGTATTGAAAAACCTAGGAATATATTGCAGAACAATGTTTGCTTTTCTTGAAACAGCATCACAGTGTTGACACACTCAGTTTGCAGCCCTCCACAATTCCCCATTCATCCTTTGCATTATTGCTGACAATCAGTTATTCTTCATTTTTTGGTTTGTATCTGATTTATTCTTTGCCTGATTATATGTTATTGGTCTCAGATTATTTCTTCAATCAACAAGATCATTCCAAATTCCAGCCTCTCAAAGGATTTAGAAACAGTTTCACATTGTTATCATCCATATGTTTAATAAACAAACTCTCTGCCCCCTTAAACTGTGCACAAAAACTGTCCTCACAGGGATGGAAGGACTTGCTGAATCCCATCTCAACTGGTTCCCCTTTCTGACAGCAAAACACCTGTATGCTGAATGTTGTTTTGAACAGTTTTATAGCAAATTTCTTTTGTTATCTCATGTTATGTACTGTTCAAAGTCAGATACATAACAGCACTTGGACTTCCTCTCATCTACCAGGCTATTTAACTATAGAAAAAAGTAAGGAACTTGGCTTGATATAATTTGTACATCACAAAGGTACATTCAATGTTTTTATCACCTTACTATTCTCAAGATGGTTGTTCAAGAGCATGGTCAAGTACATGGCTGGTACTACTGAAACTCCTTTGTTTAAGATTCCTTAGCTCTTCTTTTTTCTCCTGTCTAAAAAGACATGCTGTATTATGTGCGTTTCCAAAGCACTGGGACCTCTCCCCCTCACCATCCATGGGTTTTCAAAGATAATTGCTAATGCTTCAGAAATCGCTTCAGCTACTTCTGTAAGTAGTCTAGGATGAATTCCATCAGGAACTGCCAACTTGAATATATCCAACTCATCTAAACACAGTTTAACTAATTCTCCTCCTGTTCTAAACTGCTTTTTATCCTTTACTAAAATCCTGCAGCCCTCTCTGTGTCTGTCATCTGCGCTCGCAGTGATGACTAAAGTTAAGTTAAAACCTTTCTAATAATAATTGAAATGTCTGCCTGTTATGTTTTAAATATAAGCCTAAAAATAAACATTCAATAATTCCAAGCAGAATAATTTATTCTCCTATTCTGCCTCTATAAGAATATTTCCAAAGGAAGTACATTTCAAAATAATGTAAAAAGTTTTTCCTGCTTTCTTTCAAAGTATCTCTGTTTATAACTTCCAAATATTGAGAGATATGGAGGTTAAACCATGATTAAATCACCTCATTTACATAGCGATATATACTTAATTATTAATACACCATGCTAACCATTCAATGTCATTTCTACAAATGAATCACGAGTGATGAATCACAAGATGATGAATGTGTTTGTATACTGAGATGATAAATAAGGGCTGTAAACCACATGCATGTTCATGTGTTCCTTTCCCTCCTCTTTTGATCCCTCTGGAATCAGCAAAAAGATGTGAACTGATAGAAAGAATGAGAGCTAAAAAAACCTTTGTATTTATAAAGGCTATGAGAATTCAAATAAAATTGTGTATTTTTTTTTCATATTTCTTCAGGCGCAGCAACCGACAGAATGCATAAACCTGAATCTGAGTCAGTCTAACTTCATTAGAGCAATGGAAGCAACTGGCCCAAACTGTGATGGAGAAGCTCACCAAAGAGCCTCTTCTCCAGAGAGGCAGCTATGGTTTCACTTTTGCTTTCTCATTCCCTGAGTTTGCATGAACGACTTCTGAGCCAACTTTCCGCTGATTTCTAATGTCACAGGCAGTGCAGTGATCACCTGGGAACTGCGGTCATGGTGCAGTGTCAGCATTTTGGTGCCAGCCCCCCCGTGTGCTGAGCCAGCAGGACCCAGCTGTCCCTCATCACTGCAGAGCCTGTTTGCCTTCAGCCAACATGCTGTGCAGCCAGATGTGTCAAAACGTCTCTCAAAGCAGAGCCTGTACTTAAATGAGGGAGAGCTCAGGACAAGCAACTTTCAGGAGTATTTCATGTTTTATTTATCAATATGCTGCTTTAGAAATCATTTCCCATCATGCAAAACTCAGAAGCAAGAGTGGAGGGATGCATCCATCTATCTGCTGCCTTTCCACAAATGAGGAAGCCAAAATGAAGATGCCAAAATGGCACTGATACTTTCATTCTGTGGCATATATGCTGATGATAAGGACTTAGAGAGTTAAAAATTATCTTCTTTTTTTCAGCAAAATTGTATTAGAAGAAATTTGAAATGCATTTAATAACTTCATGGTGTGACCTTTTCATTTTAAGTCCATATTACTGGCTAATTAATGAGAAATCCAGAAAATATAAAGCTATTCTGCATTATCTAGAGATGTCTCCTGAAGAATCTGAGAGAGATGATAGGCATGATAAGAGCCAAAGCATACAAAGAAGGGATAAATGACAAATTCTGTATCAAATTTATGTTTCCACAGAACTTCAGTGAGAGACATTAAGTAAGAGACACTTCTACAGGGGAAGCGAAATTTGATTTTCCTTAGCAAATACAGTGCATGAAGTGCTTCATGATCAGTTTAATTCTGAAGCTTTCCAACCACTACTGCTGTGCTGGGCAGTAATAAACGGAATGCACAGCATGACCTGGAAACATCTGACATATTCCCATTGTATCCACCTTCTTTCAATGCCCACCACTGTCAATGAAATCTTTTAAGCACTCCACATATAGATAAGTTCAATTCTGACTTTTAGTTATTTAAGAATAGAACAAAGATCCTCACAGACAGCACCCTGAACAAAACAAGCAAATATTACTTTAATTGAGTAATTTCCCACAGGCTCTGATCAAAATTATTTTCAAAAAGTCACTTACTCAACCAGATACCAATTCAAAACCAGGAATGCTTTGTAGTGAGGGATAAAACTATATCCCCACCTACTGTATGTACACTGAAGCAGTTATTCTGCCATCTGGAGGATTTTTCTAATGTTCCAGAAAATCTCAATCCAAACACGGTCCGCTGTCTACAGTGCTTTCTCAATACATATTAATAAGTATTCCATAGTACAGACATAAATCATCAAGATTTAAATTTAGGGGGTGCATTAGTAATTTTAGACTTTAGAATATTGACTCTTTCAAAATGAAAGAATAGGTTTACTGCTTCTACTTCCTTTTCTTCTTTTTTTCCCTAAGGCCCTCTTAGGTAGTGTACAGACCACCAGCCCGGAGGTTCAGCAGCATCCTGCACGGTTCTCTTGTTGTCCTAGTGGACAACTATTTGCATGTTTCCTTCCTTTGCTTTTTTCATCTTTTATATTTAACTCAGTAAACTCTCCAGGGCAGGAACTGCCTCCTACTCTACAGCCATGCACGCACAGCTCGGCACAACCAGGGGGGGTCACCAGCTGAGGTCTTTCGATGCCGTCACTGCAAATCACAGTAAACAGCACTAAGGTGGAAATTGCTGCATGGTTTTGACCACTCCATTTCAGCAGGGTTTTTCCCTTGCATACAGCTAATCTTCAGTCTCTGAAGAAAGAGTGGAAACAACAATGTGTTGCAGACACAACAAACTGGATTCATACAAACAGCGAAGGGGCTTGCCTTCTCGATTTCTCTAACACAGATTTTGAAATAATTTTTCTCCTCTGAAATAACCATATATAAACTGGTTCACAAAAATCAAATGAGGAGTACAGAAGCCCCGTCTCACACATTTTACATTTAAAAATAAGCATGGTGAAAGAAAGGCACATAATTCTACAAATTGTTAAAAAGGCCTACCTAGCACATATAAACATCCATTTTTTTATGCAACAGGAACGTACATTATGCATTCTATATAAGACTGGAAAGCATAATGCTTCATCTTAGTTCATCATTGTGGGAATAGCAAATATATCTCCAAAAACAGTGAGGAGGTGTCCACAAACTGAATAAAACAATTCAACTCAAAAGATTAATATAATGAGAGGGTGGGGAAAAAAAGGAAAAACACACAGTAAAACTTTTTGCTTGCCCTCTTCTAACTTAGAGACCATTATTAGCACAACATATTCTTCCCAATTGCCTGTGGAATCGTGACTATTGCCAAGTCATTCTTAAATTCTTACAGATACTGAACAAATTCTCTTGTAAGACTCCTCGAGTTCTACCAACATTATGGAAATTTAATTTGGCCCTTTGCATTTTCATATCTTTGGAATGGATTAATTCACTAAAGATTCAGATCTCTCGATCCGCAATACCCACACAATCTCACTGAAGCCAGAGGGAATTGGACACAGGCCAGTAGACATGGTGGTACTAAACTATCTACAGCCAGTTACAGTGAAAACCAAAATACAAGACTGGCAGCGTTAGGTGAAACTGCTAATCCTGGAATTTGGTCTTAGGCAACAGCTGTACAAAGAAGTGGAAAGGTGCTTTATATTTCAAAGATATCAGATGAGCCTATTTGTTTCTACAAAGGTGTCTAGAGATCATAACTAAGATTAAATTAAACCACAACATCACTTTAATAATTTGCTTCAAAACTTCAAATGAACTTAAAAATCTCAAACAAAATCTAAAGAATATAAAATAATTTTTGTAACTGAGCTTCCTGCTGTTTATTCTCTTACAGAAAGACCATACAGAAACATGCCATGACTTAAAATTCAATGAAGAGTTTCCACTTCTGAAATCACTCTGAAATACAACCTGTAAGACATGAATGGAACACAGGATATTTACTCAACTAGTGGAATCAACTTGTTGTTAAACGTTAAAGGAAATGTACCATTATTCCCTGTGACTCCACCCTTCCCTGTGGGAACAAAAAAAGGAAAGCAAAAAAGTCACCTTTCTACTTCAGCTTGATTTGTTTACTTTTCCTTACCGAGATTTGCTTTGGCAGGCTGGTAACACCAATTTCACCATTCTAAGAGCAATTCTTGGTGGAGAAATTCGTTGACATGCAGCTTCCTTTATATGGAAAGTCTTGCAAGTACATCAGATATTGGAACATAGGCCTGCCCAGCTCCTCTGTTCCCTAACAAAGCCTGGAGTGACCAACTGCAGTACTAACAGAAAGAGAATGCCAGGAATCTGTGGTATTTCACGGTTTGCATAATGGTTCCACTTAAAGACAGCCTTCAATATAATTGTTTTTAAATGGGATTTCTATCATTTTTCTATCTTTAAAACGGATAAAGGCTTGCTGCAAGAAAGCACTTCGTAGCATTTTTTCAAAAGACGCTCTGCACTGCTCAGCTAAAGTCAACTGTACAGTAGAGAAGGATCATTTTGTTCTTCCTTGCTTTCTTTTAAGTTAGTCCTTGTTTTTCTCCATGAAGTTATGATCAGGGTTCCTTTTGGAAAAGCGTGTCTTACCATTTTTCAGTCCATAATGACTTCTCAATGTTTCTGTGTTATTGCTGTGAGCATTATTTTATTACCTATCTAATTTTAGAGTCTGTTTCCTCATATCGACTCATTTTAAAAAAGATTTTCTTAACCCTTTATTATCTTCTTGCTTTTGGAAAAGTCCTTTTCCTCAGTATGCCATATACACATCTCACACCTTATACCTCCTGAATATTTCACTCAACCTCAATGAAATTAAGAAGGAAATATTTTAGTTGATAAAATATCATAGGACAAAAGATACCAGCTGCACAATCAGCAAGATCTTTGCTTCATATGCTCAAATGACCTAGAAAAAAAATCATGCACTACTTAGTTATCAACTGACAGATCCAACAGAAACTACTTTTAAGGGTGGCATCTTGCCTTTTGGCAAGAATTTTAATTTTTCACTCCATGTACATTAGAGATAAATATAATAAGTGGGACAATTAAAAGTAGATTTAAAGTAAAAATAAAAGTAGAAAACCTCACTATTCACTAGTCTAAGTGCTCCCAGGAACCTAAAAAAGAATCTCTTCAATAAGGTATATTTCAGTGCTGAAAATAAACAATAGTAGAGTATGTTTACTTCCTTGGCTTGCTTTACATACTTTACACCTCATCCCAAACTCATCTAAATAGAGTGCATTTCAGAACTATCGGCACCTTGTCACCTAGTGAATTTACTTGGGAAAAAATATTGTAGCGGAAAAACACACTTGGACTCGACACAAAATAAATATATAAAATTTTTGAAACTTTTAAAATTTCCATTCAGTGGTTTTATAGTTGTACATAGGTATAAGCTAAATTTTAGTTTCACTGTTAAGAGTAATGTACCTCTTCCTAGAGTCCAAATCTGGCTTATCATTGAAATGTGACTGTAGTCAGAACTGGTTTTTTTTAAGGGGGCAGTATATGCCCTTAAACACAACCATCACAAAATTCCTGATTTTACATGAAGTGTAAATCAAATATTATATCAGTCTGCTGCATCTACTTGTCTGCCCCTTTTTTTTTAAAGAAAATCTAAATGGAGTTGGCATGTATCACAAAATGTTTACAGCCTTTGTGGGTCCCAATGGCATGTTTTTCCACCAGGGCTCATTCTGTCATATCTAGAAACTCTATTTTTAGCCAATGGCAAGTTATTTTGGTTTAAAAGACCACTCTTAATACCAGTACTTCACTTGTACATTGCCAAGTTTAGATATTGTTATTTAACAGAAACTTCCTTGGTATCCAAAGGACATCACCAGTTCATGAGCAGTACTGTAAGCAAGCTCAGCTCTTTGCTGGAGTAAGGAATACACTCCTCATGGACACATTAAGGGGGCTTGTTCCTCTACTTGCCATGAAAGAATCAAACCTCCTCCCCATCTTTTTGTGCTATAGTTCACTGGCTTTTATTTCTACTGCATTTCATAATAGGAACTATTCACTTTCTGAGGTAGTCTAGCAGAACAAAGGAACCAAGTGTTAAATAAGGAAATTTAAATCTCCTAATTTCTCTCATGATTTAAATTTCCTTTCCCAAAAGACAGATGAAATTTCCAGTGCAGCAGCTAATGCAGCAATAATTGAGGAATGTTCCGTATGTTGATTACTTCACAGATAGCAAAGAGCCTGTGCAGGTGGCTAGACTCACTGGATCAATAGTGAATACAGACACTCCAGATTAATGATTGACTCCTTAGTGAAAGTTTACTGTCCTCAGTGCAGCACTCACATCTTGGCCACAATTTCTACAGCAGAACACAACAAATCAAAGTAGGCATATCTCTGATTTTTTTTTAAATCTCTTTGATTACGTTTTGGGTACGATGTCTGCGGAATGAAAGAAACTTCACTCCTTTGGTCATGCACTAAGTTAGAAAAAGTACTGTGACTGGAATCGATGCCACATCACTTCAGAGGCAAGCTGATGTTTCTGTGAACATCTGAATTATTTTGCTGTAGTGTTCTAAATTAAGTACTTTCATACCCATTTAGTGTAGAAATATTGAAATAAATTTCAATAACACTCTGAGGAATTGGATTCAGCCATTAATTCCTTAAATCAAATTAAAACTATTAAGTGAAGCTGCAACAATTTCAAGTGCATACACAAAAACTAAATCAATTCCATTATGTGAGCATAAATTATTTATCTAATGAAGCCTATTGATTTGTTTATCAGTAAAATAAATATTTTCAAATTGGCATTTTGAGCCAATCCATGTGACTTCTAGTTTCCATACATGCACACACAGATAAACAGATGCATGCTCCCTTACACAACAATCTTAAGTCAAAAAACCTTGGGGTTTTTTCAGACCTAAAGAATGTGCAGCTTCCTTTTACGAGTATATCCGATGTATAGTTACAACCAGATCCCACCAGTAACAGAAGCCACGGCACAGGTTTTGAGTTGCTGCACAAACTGCACATACTTCTTTTTAATTTTCACATTTGAGAATTACAGTTATCAATAAGAGGACACTAATATTTTAACTTCTGAACTGTATTTGGCTAAGTCTGTCCCTGGAGAATTAAAAAAAAACAGACAGTAAGCAATGTATAGAGTGCTACCTACATACTCCATAAGCAACGGAATAGACATTGTGTCTTTCCTTGTAGCTTTTCCCAGGGTTTTTCTAGATTTCCAGTGCCATGGGATGCTTCAAGCCTTCGTACACAATTTTTCCAACATGTGTGGTTGGACGCCTCAGTCTGGCAAGAGCCCAGTGCAAGCTCTCCCACAGGATCTGCGGGCAGTGAACCTGTGCAGCTGCACCTCACCCTGGCCCTGGGCTCAGCTCATCCCACAGCACAGACACAGTTTGTGCAGCCTCCCACCTCTATAAAGAGAAACCAAAAAAGCTCACACACTCTTCAGGGATTCTTTGTATTTGAAGGACAAAATTTAAACTGAAATTTATAGGTCCATATTTTTTGTGTCTTAAATATAGATATTTTTTTTTCCCCAAAAATGCCATGTCTTAAATTTAACTGTATGCAGGAAAATAAAAACAACCCTGCAGAAGCAGAGGTTAGGTAATAAAAGACGAACAGTATCTTTCTTTGGATAAGAAAGAAAACTGTAATTCTACAACAGAATAAAATTGGTATGGTATTGGGTATCTACTTCTAATCCTTATATTAGAAAGGAGACCAAAATGAAGTTATCAGTTGAAAACTACAAAATATAGTTAAATCGTTATTAAAAGTGTTGATTTTAAAGACAGAGAAAATAGTACCAGCTTGTTATTTTAGGAAAGAAAACACCTTCTAAATATTTTGAAAAAAAAAAAAGTGTAAAATTCAGCTCCTACAAAAATAACTCTATTGCAATATTAATAGTAAAATTACTACAGTGCAATAACTTGACTTCTAACAAGTGATTATTTAAGACCTGGATTTTAAACCTGGAGCTCCTTCTCCATCTTGTGAATTCTCAAACTTGTTTCTGTAGAAACACTATTCCTTTATTCAGCAGAGCAAAGATGGAGATCTGCCAAACTGTTATGCAAGATAATAAAGCAGTTTCTCAGAGGGTGAGATCACATGAAACCACATGCACTACAAAGGGATCAAAATTTAAGGAATGTCAAAAATTGTACCTTCCATTAACTTCATAAATTACATGACATTTTAATTTCAAATAACTACTTTGCTCTCAAATTTTTAAGAGTATGTAATGAACTAAGGATTTGTGTTTTCAAAATCCTATCCATTTTTACCCTTTTTTCACAGGGGCAGTAAATTAAAATCCTAGATGGGAGGAGGAAAGGAAAATTTTCTGTAACAATGACAACTGCTCAAACTGAAGCATAGCTTTTCACCTATTCTTTCTTCTTCTTGTGCTGATCAGATTGATACAGATAAAATTAATATTTCACGAAAATCCAGATTTCTGCATTTACATACATTTCCATGCTTGCTATGACATAGTAACTTACATTTACGACGCTGTTTCTTAGCTTCAATTCCAATCTTTGCTCTACATGTCAGAATACCTTTGACCACATGAAATGTTGTATTTCAATTTCAAAATACCAATTTTATTAAGGCTTTTGTGAGTAGAACCTGTCATATTGATAGAATCACAGAAGCACAAGTCACAAGAGGACTGCATACATATATTTTACCATCTATCTACAGAAAGAGATATTTTCCATAGTTGTCTCTACTCCAGCACTTCCTAACAAGTTCAAAATTTTTCTTCAGTATGAATCTCTTTTTTACAATCTCTTCATGAGCTGTGCTGATCAAGTCCAGCATCTCAAAGAATTCAGTCCTAAAGGGTCTAATAAGAGGTAGTTCTCATCAAAAGATTATTTTGATGATACAAAGTAAGGTAGACATGGTCTTCTCAGACGATGTTTGGAGAGAAAAAAAATGTCTCAAAGTTGTCTATTTCTCCCTTTGGCACAATTAAACTAATTTTAGAGTTCATGAACTTTTTATTTTCACTTTTAGGTGAATATTAGGTGAATATTCACATAATACAAAAATATTAAGATTTTGCAATTTTTGTAACAGGAAAATGTATATCTTGAGACCAAACACAATAAAAAGAAGGCACATTATATCTTCTATCATAAATTCTAAGCTTTTAAAGCATTAGTTTTCCTATGTTGTACTAAGTAATCAAATTAAACCACTTCAAAAATATTGTACTGTAGCTATCTCTTTAGAGCTTTTCCCTACAGAGAAGTCCAATACACTGCTCCAAAGAACATTCCAAACTCCAAACCCTTTATCAGAGTTATTGCCTATTCCTTGAGAACCACTTCTTTAGTTCAAATAAGACCATTACAAATCTACACTTAAAAACCTCTGAAACTGAATAGCCCAAAGCCCAGTCGCTGCTCAACACAGTCATTGGCAGATGAGAAGCCTTGTGCCCCCAGACCATGTAAGTGCACTAGTACTCCTCCTAGGAATCTCTCAACTTTCAACAGGTATATATTTCATTTATTTTAAATAAACAGCCTCTGAGATGCATAGAGAGAGTTCACTAGAGACTACTGTCAGCAAGACAGCTTCTCAGCAGTATCAATCCATAACCATTTATTTAACATCTTCCAGTATCACAAATTTACATACTGCTCTATAGATCAGGTAACCTGAAAGAAATATACAACTTTGCTAAGCTCCAAATTTTACCCAAGATAATAGCGAGACACTTAAGAAGACATTTGCCATACTATTAAACTAAAAAACACAACCACTGATACTCAGTTTCTTGGCAAGAACGTCCTGACAGTGCAGGAACAGGATGCGAGTCTGCTCAATCATGTGTCGCTCATTTTGCCAGTACTTTGGAGATGATACACCACAGCCACACACACGTGTAGGTGCCCTGGATCAACAATCAGTTATTACCTGTCTGGTCTCCAAGTCAAAGTTTAGGCAAATACAGAGGAGAAATGTTGCAATGGGATAACTATGTGTACAATGGATCAGTCTTGGGGTTTCCAGCAGAACTACAGACCATTCTCGAGTAGGTTAGAATTAGAGAGCATCCCTATAGAGAATCTTGTGCTGGCAAGAGATGGATTGGATGACCTAACGGGACTTTTCCATCACTTATACGATCCTCTGAACTTCATGCTTTTTGACAGTATTACAAGGTTCGACAGGCATTTCTCTTCAGAAGAGGGATTAAGATCAGTAAGAATCAGCATCAACTAAGAAAGTGCACATGAGGCAATTTTGATTGCAGTAGGCAAAAAGACAGTTGCAGTCAGGAAAGTATACAGTGCTTGTGTCTTCTGCACATGCTAAAATCTACGATGTAGTCAAAGTACTAAATGAAGGAACAAGAAATATGAGATTCAAGCTTTCACACTGGTTTTCCTGTTATAGGGAAAGAAGAAAGGTGTAGTATGATATAAAATAAGAACAGTAAAGGTCTAATACCTTATACAGAGCAGAGGCACAAAAAATAAATTCCAATTTTAAAAACGGGCTTGGAAACAAATTGCACAGAAAGTCAGTCATGTTAATCAATATTCACCATTGAAAGCTCCTATTAAGAACTGAATTTCAGAAAACAAATTTTGCTGTAGAATCTAAGGGAACAGGAAGAGATTTCAGAAAAATGTGAAGTCCTTTTATTTCATTCTCACTTGTATTCTTTCACAGGGACTGTCGCAGAGCTATGCTTATAATACCTGCCTAACGGCGTGGGATAACACACCTTACAGCACATCCAACAACCAGAAGACATAACAAACTTGAACAGTTTATGCCAGAGGGACCACCATATGGCTCTTGAGCTACATATAGTTCTGAAGCAGCTCGAGCCAGCTCTGATACATCACAGGGTCAGCAGTGTGGCTGTCCTGGAGCGTGGCTGCTCTGGACCTAGAGTGCAGAGACAGCTCTGACAGTGAGTCACTAAACAGCTTCTGAGATGCTTGGTCACCATCCAACCCAGCTGTGCTCCCACCTTACTATTTTTAAAGCTGCCTTTCAGGTCTCTATATGTAAGATACCATCCAGCAAGATACCCCTACAGGGTCCATGGAGTGTTGTGTAAACATGAATAACAAACCCAAATACTTAAACTGTAATATTAAAATTTTTGATAATATGTATCAGCGTAGAAAGATTAGTTATGTAACTACTATAGTCCCATTACCGTATGATCTAACGCATTCTGTCTTCTCCTCAAAACATCACAGAGATCTACTAAACATCAAAGAGAACTCAATGCAATGAAAGAAAACGCTTTGTCTTCTGACACAGAAGATTGAAATAAGATGGGACTTACGTGTGATGGCACCTCATCCTTCAATGAGCTACCTGAGCATCCTTCTTTTCCAAACTGAATTATTATCTTCCACTCTTTATAAGAAGAAATTAGTCAAATAATTTTCACCAGTCAACTGCATAACTCTCAATCTAGAGGCAGGAGATTTTGCTGAAAAGTACATTTACTTGGTGAAATTACTAGTGATTTCGTGAATCTTAGATTCTACAGAGATAAAAGATAGAGGGTAGAAAATTTCCAGAGAGTATTCAGAAGTTCCTCTGAATTATTTCGGCTCAGAATTACTCAACTTCTAGTTCTAGGCCACAGGGGTTTTATGTGGTTTGGTTTTTTTTTTGTTTTGTTTTTGTTGTTTGGTTTTTTGTTGGTTTTGGGTTTTTGTGTTTTCTGTTTGTGGGTTTTTTTTTTTTTTTTTTGATTAACAGTTTTAGATCTTGTTTAAAGCACTCTCAGATCTACAGATCAGAATAAGAGACGGGGTATAAATATTTTTTCCAAAGATCATCTCCAGGTTTCTTCATGACTCATGCTATATACCATTCTGATGCATTCCAGAATACAATGTGAACTTAGGCCTTGAACTGATACTAGGAATGATTTGTCTGGAACATAATTTGACATTTAAAGACAATTTACTCATAAAACTGACAAAATTCTTTGCATCAGCAGATTTTGGAGTTTTCCTTAAAGAAGCACTAATGAAAGAATTACAGGTTCAACACAGGAACCATTGGCCAAGACACAGAAATGAAGCCAGCTGAGGTGAGAGAAAACTTGATTCAAATAGGTTTGAAAATAGTTTCTATACATATTTAAATATTCAGGGTATGTGTGTAGGCTGGGCTTAGATCTCAAGGGAAAAGTAATGAGATAATCCCCTTCCTGCTGGTAAATGGTAACTGCAAGTCAGCGGCTTTGTGATTGCAAATTCCCTTGTCTTTCCTGTCCTGCTATCTGCTGCTTGTCACATTGGAAAAAGCTGGTGAAAGCAAAGCCAACTGGCTCAATTAAATTATGAGTCTTTAAAAATGTCATTTTTCAAGGATTTCCTGTAACCCAGCCTTTTAAAACAATAACTGACCATCGTTTTATTGCTTTCATAACTGTATCAAAGATATATTCAGAATAAATGGAGGTTTCAAGCTGCATCTACTTGAAAGCACCAGCAAACCTGTGAATCTGCTCTGAGAGAACCTGTACTGTGGTTCCTGTACCACATCTCCCACCAACTCAAAGGGTGCTACTCTGCACCCTGTGTGCTGAGTTATGCCTACAGACGTGGCATACCCTGTGAAATCTTGGAGATTTAGTAACCATACAGGTACTCTACTGCATTCTCTTCTGTCGAACACACCTCCACAAAAGCACATTCCAAAGGACCTCAACAAAAAAGGGAGGATGCATAAAAGCTTATTTCCCTGTTCCCTAACCTCCATGTCAGATCTTTCTGACACACACCTTTGTTCACATCTGTCAGGGAGGTGTGATTACTGAGCATTCTAAATCTGTATTAGTGGGAGCAATACTCCAATTTTAAATTGTAACAATCCACTTCTGAGCATTCCCATCTGACTCTTGGACATCAGAGAGGAGCAATCCCATTTAGAGTACAAATGCATTTAAAGAAAAGCTGTTAAAAGTGAAGCAAGATAGCACTAACAAGGTCTGAACACTATATGGCAAAAAAAGAGGCAAAAATAGCAAAGTAAGATTAGAAGTAGGCATTGACAAAATTGAACTAAAGGATTTCCACTTCATGTTTGTTGTTTTCTTTTTTTTATTTCACTCCACGTTTACATTATTATTAGCAGCTACTTTTCTATTGAAAGAAGGAGGTAAGTGGTAAAGCAGCAGGAATAAAGCCAGTGGGACAGTGAAACGTCCTTATTGAGCAAGATGCCTCTTTGTTTCTGGATGTCCCTGTGTTTGTAAAGAGCACGCACGGGGTTACAGGTTTGCTGGTTGCTAAGAAAAAAAAAGTACTGCAATATATTGTTCCTTAGCATATTGAATGAATATACAATTCAACCCTTTAAATCATGAAAAAACTCAAGGCTAGCCAAGATAATTAAAATTTTTAAAACCTCTGCTTTTCACAGAATTATTCTTCTTGTGCTACAGTAGCACAGGAATGTTTTAGATCTCTTGCCTCACCGCTAATGGGGAAGGCGTATTTCGGCCCAATAAGGAATCATCATATTAAGTCAAAATGTGGATATAAAGAGAAGAAGAAAAAATAAACAGTTTATTTTACTGTGGCAATGAATTGCTCCACACTTCTGACTGAATCTCCTAGGAATAGTAATGTGGAGAAAAATAAAAAATATATGCAGGTGACATAAAACAACTGCCGAGTCATAACCAAAAATGCCATGTAGGCTTCAGAAATCCTAAACAATCAAGATGAACAGGCAACATAAACAAAAATAAAATCTAATGTTCAAAAATATCAGGTAAAACAAAGTTCTAGCATGACAGTTGTAAATGAGTTGTATCAAATCAAATACATTTTGTGACCATTGATTTAACGACAGAAAGCTCAGCAGAAACATTTGATTGTTGTGCCAAAAAAAGATAACCAAGTGTTAAGACACACAGGGAACTGAATGAAGAATAGCACTGAAACACTGTAATTTCCTCAAGGAATAAATAATGGATCTTCACCTCAATTCCGTGTTTATGAGTCATTCCTTCTAAAAAGGGAACTGCAGGTCTAGAGGAAAGATACAGAATTGCATAGAAAAATCTAACAAAGAAAAAGAAAACAGACTGCAACTGGACAAAGCGGTATGTTCTAATGATGGGTAAAGATTAGATTTTTGTGTCAAATTACCAGAAAGAAGATTTAACAAATTAATATCTGAACTTCCAAAAGCCAGTTAAAAAAAATCATACAAAGAACAACCATTTTTAATTTGGTTAGCCTATGGAACTCGTTTCATTGCCAGATGAAGTTTTCAGGGCAGAAACTTCAGCTTTTCTGTGTGTACACAACAGAGGTATGATTTGCATTTCAAGAATATACAAACATTGTTAGCAATCTTGGAAAAGATACTAAAACTTTGGATTAAGACCTAACCTCTTTCAAAATAGAGTATTCAATAATTAGGAGAGATTGTACCTTACCTTAGGGACAAAGTGGTCATTTGCTAACGATCCCTTACATAGACAATGTGACCTCAAATGCACTGTAGTATCCTGTACAAATTCCTTCTACTGTTCTGCAGTGTACTTTGCAGCAGGGCAGTTCTACAGTATCATCCTGTTGTTCACTACTATTATAACTTTCTCTTCCCTTTTTTCAAAGAGCTTACGACTGCATTGAAAATGGACAGGGGAAGCAGAGATGTAACCAGAGATGGACTGCTGCAAGATGCATTTCTGGTTGACTGATACCTGCAGTTTCCAGGGATGATGGAAAAGTGTATATTTGGAGATATGGCCTCTTAAGTTAATTTTCCCATGTTACTGCAGAACACATATGAAGGTACATGTCTTCTGTAAGAAACTATGCAATCAATATGTGTGATTAAATAAAACAAGTTTATATATCAGTCTAGTGTATGAGATAATTAATTAACATATTTAGCATGCGGAGAGATGGATTTCAGCCAGCAGAAGACAGAAGGAAGGGGATTCAGGCACTGTACATGGTGTGAGACAGTCAGAACTGGCATCGGGGAAAAAGCAGGTAGGAGGCTAATTAGCACAAGATTCAGAGAATGGGAGAAAATGTAGCCATATGAGAGAAGAAAAGCAAGTGGCCCTTACTAAGAAGGTTCCAGTAGGCTTCCAAATGAAAATACTACCTTTTTTTAAAATAAAAATGCTTGACTACATACTAACAAATTCTGTTAGTTTCTCAGATCCTACTTATTTTTTGTGAGTAGGTATCTGTGACAGAACAAATTTCCTGTCATGCACATTCATTTGTGGTAAAGCATTCTCTTCAAGAACTTTATAATAGGGTTCAGCATTAAGCCATATTTGTAAGATTTGTATACTTTGTTTAATGTCTTACACAAAAACACATCTGCAAAATTACAAATGGTATCAGCTAAGAGACGGTTTGTCTCATTAATTCTAGTTGCTTTTCCTGCTTAAAACTTCATTTCTTCCTTGCATTCAAACTGACATAGCAATACCATTTACATCACTTTTACATTTAGCCTACACACAATTGTGAAAAGATGACTAGGCTAATTTAGACACTTAATTCCAGTTGTCAAAGCTGCACAGTCAGGGAATTGTCATAAGATCTGAAGTTTCTCTTGTCACTAAAAGGGTAACAAGATTAATAAGGAAATGTGGAATCGTTGGAAAAAAAAAAAAAAAGGAAGGAACGAAAAAAGAAATAAAAGAAATAGGTGTAGTCTAGTGTATAAACCACTATGCACCACTACTGGATTAACATAACGTTTGTCTCAACTGCTTTCAGTGGGAAGTTGTGAAAGCAGCAATGGCTATGATATGCTCTGTAACCCATCTGACATGGTCCCTCACGGACTGTGATACTGGTGGTTCTTAGAAGGACAGTAAGCTTGGGGTGGCTCTCCAAAAGTAGTTACAGGATTTTCTTACGTATCTTTTAAAGAAAAAAATACTCAAACATCCAAAAAGGTTAAAAAAGCAAAGTCAAGGTGGTTGAATTACAATACAATATTATTTATGTAAGTTCATTAGTTTGATTAATTATATATACTGAAAATCATAGCTAAGCAAAGTACGAGTGAGCAAGTCAGAGAAACTGTTACTCTGGGTCATGAAGTAATTGTTGATTGAAAATTGATCTAGAATATTTATGGAGCAAATTTAAAAAAAAAATCAAAACGGAGAAAATTGTGCATTGTGTTTAAAGTCTTTACCTTTGTATCAGAGACTAGTTCAGGACACATCTCCTTCTGCACTTGAAATTACTGCAGCTCTATTACTTATGGCAGTGTTCTGCCAATAATCAAACAGCTTTAACTAAATGTCAGTGTCTGTTTTTTGTAGAAAAAAATACACAATTCTGAGAAGCAGTCTACAGGAGTTTAACAGTACTTTCAACCCTTCAACACTACTCTTTAAATTATGAACTATCTGAACCACCTGAGCTCTGACAGTCTAAAAAATGACTGTTGGAGGTTATTTATTTGACATAACTTGATTTCATAAAGAATCTTTAACATAAGACAATATTACTGCATAATACTTTAATACCTTCTTTAAAGTCTTATTTACCTTATATTCAAATGCATTTTAAGCAGTTTAATCAAAGAGTAGAAAGCAAACTCAGATGGTTGTCCATCCTTCGAATGTCAGAGTAATTTCTCCAAAATCGTTGTCAAACCTTTAATTTCTGTAATTCACTCAATCTTAATTAAAACAGTTTACTGGGATTCAGTACTTGGACCCTGCCAAGCTTTGCAGCTGGTTCACCCTCATACTAAACACTTAAAATCTTGCACATACTGAATTATTTCTGCTGACTAGTCATAGCAGCTGAATTATATTTCACTCAAAACAAGGCTGAAATTCTCCATTTCTTACAGCCCTCTGTTATGTAAAGGACCCCGAGCAGTGCAGAAGGTCTGTCAGAGGTTTGCAACAGGCTCTTGCCAGCACAGAGGCTGACAGCTCTGGGGCTGTGTGGCCACTACCCTGTACCAAGGCACTGGAGGGAGGGGGCAGGAGCAAGGTGATGATGTGGGACACAGCTCTGCAGAGTGCTGTCCCTAAGGACAGGACAAGGGCAGGCGACTGCAACTTTGAGACCACATGCAGGTTGGCTCCAGCTGTGACAGAGACGGTACAGTCTGGTCTGGTCAAACGGCTGCTGACAGTGTGCCTTGCTTCCCACTGCTTCTGCCCCTTCTCCTCAAAGCTGCATACCCTGCTTTTGGCTTACTCTCCTCCCCCTCCTCCTCTGCTCAGGTTTAGACTCCAAATTCCCTTCCCTTTTCTATAAGAGGCACAGTCCCTGCCAACTCCTTACTTCTGGCCCTGCTCCCAGGCTTTCTGCCCCTTATTAAAGAATAGAAAACCTCCAAAGGAGATCACACTTTCTTTACATAATCTATTTAATAATACTTTTCAAGTAATTCAAAGCTAACTCTCACTCCTGAAAAGATCTCAAAGGACTCCAACAATTTAAAAGACTAAAATCTGTGTTGAATTATTGAATACAAAGGATGACAAAACCCACTATTGTGGGCTTCCACAAATATACCCAAAATAGCACAAATGCTGCCAAGTTCAGTCAGTCAAAACTGTGAGTCATAAGTGGCTTAAAAGGCACAGGGGCTGAGCGTTTTAGTTTCTTTCACTTTTTTTTTCAGGTCTGACACTTTCTTTGTCCTTTCTCATTTGAGCTTCTGGTATATACTATGATCAAGTTCTAAAGCTGTTCCCACAACTACAAGAGAGGGAAGATCAATGAAATATTCACCAGGAAGAACAACTTAAAAAACCCTCACCACATACATCAAAAAAGGTTGGACTAAAACTACAGTAAATGGCAACACCACATAACTGCGCAGCCCAACTATGCACCCTACTGGTGTTTTTCCAAAATGACTATGAAAATGCATTGTGTTAACAGAAAGGAGGATTCCATCCTCTTTGGTTAAAAGTCCCTTCAATTAGGCACACATCTCTGCATTAATTTATCATTTTTATATATTGTGTAAGTATAATTAGTAATTATTTCATTGACCTACAGGAAAGGTGGCAGACAGAAATTTTGACTAGACCAGAGGCTCTGGTATTTTTGTATGTCTATAGGATTTTATTTGTAAGCATTACAGTAAATACTGTCCACCTCTGACTCTATCCTACAAGTTAGTTTACATAGTACGTTTCTCTCCATGCCAGGTAACTGTGGTAGAATTCCAACATACATATTGGTATTTTTCTCTATGTTCCTTAGCACCTCTTCAATCAGAAAGGTCCCAGAGACTCTTCTGGCAGTACAAAGATTTCCCACACCCTCAGTCTCAGAAGTATATCTAATAACAGTAGTTGCTAAGATGCCAATTCTTTTTAATGTCGAGATCTTCACAGGTAATATTTAGATGCAATTATCATCTTTAATTAGGTGGCACTCTAAAGCACAACCAAAATCAGGACCACTCATTAGTCAGGGAGCTTGAAAACTAACAGTTAATGGGACTCATTCTTCTCTTGGTTATCTTATTCCTCATCAGCAAGGAATTGTCTGAGAACACTTCACTCCAGAAAACAGGGGCAACTGCATAAGAGATGGTCACTTCTACTTTCAGATGTTCTGCTGAAATTTGTCTGCTTTCCCTGCCCAATTACAAGTGAACAAAGAGTTTGTATGACACTAAGGCTTCCCACAACAGCCTTAAAATACATTGCTGTCATACAATTCTGACAACTAATGTTCTCTGAATTTTGCCATTCAAAGGGCAAATATTTTTTAAAAGAGTCACTACTCAGTCCTCTTCCTCTCAAATGTAGTTTATTTCACTAGAGGTGTTTACTCACTGATATTTTTACTAGGAACATTTGACCTTTAAACAAACATTCTAGACTATGTCCTTTGGGTGAGAACACATTCGTTGAGTTTCCTTCCATGTGTTCCCCTATAGCACCTTTGTTTTGTTCAATCCCATATTTATCCTACTCATTAATTCTGGTCTGCCAACAATATCTCATTTCAATGAATTCCATTCCAGTATCCTTATACATGGTCTTTCCAATCGTTGGGATACTAAGCATCTACTCCCACTTTTAATTAGAACAGCCACAGACAGGGCAGTATGGGTGTGTCTGTGCTTTAACAATGAAGTAACGACAGATCCTGACTAAAAGTGATTTCCCAAAAAATTACACTAGATTTGCTGAATATTTAGTGTTTAAGGATGTTTGGATCAAAGTGGACAGTTGTAAAAGAGCAAACATTTAAGAGTTTTCCACGCAGTGCCTTGAGGCAAATTAAACTACCGCCATGGTGATAAGCCATTTATACCTTATTAATTCCAAGTGATGTATCTGTATTAGCAGATTGTTAACACAGTTGAACATATCTGATGCTTAGAGAACTCAATCTTCCTCTGTGTTTGCAGATCATCTGGTACAGTGGGACTCTGATGCTAACAAGGTGCTCTAAGTACTACTGTAATATGAATAATAATAACCACAAAAGCTGAAGATGAAAACAAGAAAGAGAAGACAAACAGTGCAAGCATTAATGGAAAAGCCACTGTGACCTCTAAGAAAGACCATTAATGGACCAAATATAACTACAGACCTTCAGCTGTTCTCATTCGAAGTCATAAAGCATGATCTAATCAAGGATACCTAATGCCTCATCCCAAACCTGCACAGTCTATTAGCCCCAGCAGTTTGTTAAAGATGCCTTTTAAAGGTATGGTCTGAAAAGAACACAACCCCATACTGAAAATCCCAGATTATCAGCAGAATCAGAAAGTTTATAAGAAAGATTTCTGTTGGCAGGGAGTTACTTATAATGCTTTGCTGACACTTCACACTTGCAATTGCTGCCCATACAGGTACATCTCCACAAGACAGTATCAGTATCAGCAGAAGATGTATAACACTGCAAATTGTGTCTTACCACTCATATGAGCACTCCACAGAGTGCAAGCACCATTCTAAGTACCATCTTAAATGGAAAAGTTTGCAGTGCTGGAAGAAAAAATGAAGCTCCTGTCAGGCAATTTTAGGTAGTTGGGATCAAGTCCAGCAAATCCTCCTGACTCATCCATTACCTTCCTGGTTTTGCACTGCTTCTTAAAAATTGTCTGGTTTCCATCCTAAATTGTATTTCTTCATGGACCCATCTTGAAGCCTCTGACAGAATGTACAGCAGCAGATCTGAATACATGAAGCAGATCCTTCAGAGATTAATAATGTAAATACGAGATTACAAAGTATTGGCTGCAAACTTTGGGATTAACATCATATTTCTGGGCATGTGTCTGATCTCATTCTAGTCGGCCTGTGAACATTCAGAAGAATTGCTATGAAGTGGAGAAATGAAGGCAGGCCAGCTTCGGCTGCTGCATCCCTGGATTACTACTGTTTAGGAAGTACTTGATTCTGTAGTAATCATCCAGGTATCCAAAGATATTTTATTATACTGCCCAAAACTGTTCCAAGTGAATAGAGAGGAAATACTGCATCCAGTTACTGGAAAGATCTTTTAATTAAGTGGTACAATATGAAAAAGTACGATTCAGGCCATCCCTACCTTACCTTGTAGGTAGAGAAAGGAAAAGCCATGTTGTTCTCTGGTCATTCAAACACTGGTAGATAAGCAAGAAAGTCAAACTTGGTTAATTTGGTTAGCCAAGTTTCACAGGGATCACGTTTAAGAATGAAATAATATAGGCTGCATATCCCTTTATAAATTGTGAAAAGCTTTCAAGCAGCTGTTGAGAGATGGTTCACTTGGAAGCTCACAGGCCTATCTTCTTAGAGTAAATAAATCATGGTTTCACAAAGCTGTGTTTTACAGTCCACATGCCTAAAAAAGGCCAGGTGAAGTGCTACCTGATCAGCATCCAACTTTGATGTGAAGCTTTTATTGACATCATATTATTCTACATTATCAGAATCAGGTCAATAATTATAATATTATAAGACACACTGGCTTTCTAAGAGGGGGAAATATGAATTGTGTTTATAGTCGGGTTATGTTGTATGATTTCCACGTTACACAGTGGCTTCATTATCTTCCCTTTATGTGAAGAACTTCAAGAAAGTTCACTGAAAAGCATATTGCTCAGACTTGAGTATTGTGTATTCCTAACTTACTTTCCAAACAGGTTGAGGAAGCACTTTGTGGTTTCTGAACATTTGGGCAGCTCCAGGACCACATATTCTCTTTGCTGATTTCTGCCCTTTGTCATTAACAGCCTTTCAGCCCTCTTTCCCTGGGTTCTCCTCAAGGACAATGAAAGGCAACACAGTACACAGCTGGAGAAGTCGGTAGATATCAAGTTAAATGTCAAATCTTCATAAAAATAAAAACACTATGATTTGCTTCCTTCCTATTCATGCAGTGGCATTCACTACAGTGAGAACAGGATATGTACTTTTCAAATTCCCTAGCTCTGAGGGGTGCTAGATCAGTATAATGATAGTGCAGCCAAGATTGCTAAATTTATTACAGGAGCCTCTGATCCCAATAGTATATTGCTAATAACAGTGCCAAATATCCAAAGGCAGCTGCTCTTTAGAGGTTATCCAGGCCTGTATTCTCCCTCACAGAATACTGCAGAGCAATATGTAAAGGCATATTATACCAGTGGGAGAAGCAAGCTGCTCTTCTTAGATATAGACAAGTAACAAACATCCAATATTTCTTTAAAAAAACCAAGGAAAACTGTGCCAGAGGACAAAAAGGACATCTGTGCCAAAAGAAACCAGAATCTCTGCAAACTAAAAGTGTGTCTATTGCTGCAAGAACGATGAGCCAGCCCCACGCTAACTGCCCTATTCCATTAATGAAGTCTAACTCTTTTTTTCAGTCTAAGCACAGCTTAAAATGAAACTATTTGTTTTCCATTCACAGCCCCAGTCTTCAAAAATAAATTTCTTTGGACTAAAAAAACCCCAACATTCTCCAAGAAGTTTGCTACGACATTTTTCCAGTGACTGCAGCAAAACCTTATGCTACAGCCCATATTTCAATTTTATTTTTTTTTACTGCTGAGAGTATCCTGTCAGTTCTTCTACATTAGTACTGGCACATCCTCTTAAAATAAACCATCTGCTAAAGGCAAATTCCTTTGTTCTCTGCCTGGGCACACTCATCAGCTATTTGGACAAGAAAGATGGGAAAAGGGCTAGAAGAGAATTCTTTGAAATGGTGAAGAATATTTTAAAAAGCAGTATTTTACTTGAGTGATAAATGACATGTTCCTGAGCATCCACTGGGACTCTCAGAGAGCAAAGGAAAAAAAAAGTCGGTAAAAGCAGACCTTGACAGGGTGACGATGACATTTTACAACTGTTGTTGAAGGACTGCCTGTGTAGGGTCAGGCCCTGCCCTTGGAGATGTTTGCTACTGGCAGAGAAAGTATAATGTGACAGACAGAGTTCAGTCAACAAAACTCTAAAAATTTATGTAGAGCTCATGCTGACAAAAAGTGACCTCAACCAGTAAAATTTTGTATATTAAATGCTAGGTGCATGCATGTGTGTGTATATGTAATGCATGTACATTTATATTTTTATATAATTTGTAAAGATAGATATGTACAACAGCATCTGGATAGTGATAGACAAAGTTGAGCATGGCTGAGTTTAAAATGAGGAGTTCTGCAGCTATTTAGGAACTCACACTATCTTCTCATGCCTTTGTGTAACTAAGTGTAAGGAAAGAAATACACCCCAGTTCTGTGAAGTCTTACTTTGGAGTGTTCTGGTGGCAATTCTGATTATCTAAGTAATACTTATGGAATACTTTAATATTTCTTGTATTGTAACCTCAAAAAAGAAATTAACAAATAAAATTCAAAAGACCTTCTAAGGAGGCCAAATGTGTTTCAAGATCTTGCCCAGTTCACCTCCTTTAATATCAGGCTTATCCAAATATAGCTGAGTATTACTGCAACATTTGCAAATGTTCTGTCTGCATTGTTTACCAGTATATCAGTACCTGTTCCTCTGGAATACTCCAAAAGTACCTCCATACCAAGCTAACCCATCTGACTGAAAGCGGATGGGCCCTTTAAGAGAATCCCACTTACTGACTTAAAATTGTGGCTTAAAATCTCTTGAAAACCTGAAGACTTAATCATAACTGTGGCTATTGTCTTTTTGCATAAGTTTTGAATATACTCTGATTTTTCCAGTAGATCACTTCCCCTATTTTAGGAAGGAAATATTCTTCCATTCATTTCAGTGCACAAACAAGTTTTAAGTGCATATGGAATACTAATATTCCCATCCTTAACCTTCTGTAGTATTGCCAGGCATGGATCAAGAGATCCTGTTTCTGAGACAGTAACAGAAGCTAAGTGCCTGAAGGTCACAGGACACATTTCAACTTCTTTTGCTAGAAAAAGCAGCTAGAAAAATTTCTTTCCCTACCAAAGACTGCATGCTGAGGCTGACTGTACTTGCATTACAGGATCATTATTATTTCCATTAAATTATATTTTTGCAGACTTGCCAATGGTGCCCACAATTAGAAAAATATTTCATGACAGAAAATTCCATGCAGCTTTTTCAAACAAAACCAACACATTTTGCTTAATAATAAAAATCAAATTTTAAAGGCCTTTAGAATCAATCACTCATAAATTCTAGTTTCCAATGGGAAACAGTGATGGTAAGGCCAAAGGACTGGCAAAGACCAGAAAAAAAACCCAAACACCCAACAAACCTAAACCCAAAAAAAAAACCAACAACCTAATAAAAACATTAAAACAGACTTGCTACTAGCATATACATTCTAGTGATATATTTGAAAAGCCACTCATACTGACACTCCTGTTATTTGCTATTTTCAAGCACAAGGCTGAGAGCCTGCAACAGAAATTGTTGCAGTCTTTGCTTCTTCATATATAACAAGTCTGCGTCTCTTTGAGCATAACAGTGGGAGAGAGGTCAAACAAATAAAATCTGTCAATAACAAGATAATACACTGAGCGATATAATCCTAACTTCTACTTCAGAAATAAATCTGAGTAGAATTTTTGTCATGAAAGATAAATGCACTTAGACTAAAAATCCGTTCAGATTCACTCACATAAATTTCTTTTGGGCAGAAACAATTATTTACTACATAAATATGTAACACCTAACAAAACATTAAGATATCTAACCTACAATACGAAACTTGATTTTTCAGAAAAATAAAAAACTACATTAGCATTAATCTAAAGAAGCTTATATTTATATGACTGTTATTCTTTTCCCTGAGTCACTCATCAATTTACTTTAATACAACACTGATTGTCACGGGAATGCACAGTCCAGTTCAGAAATTAGGATATTCAAGGAAACTCAGAGGTATCTCAAAAGCAAAGACAGTGGTCATTCTCAATCATCTCTCTGCTTCCCTGGATCTTTGGGCTAGCTGAAGGACCAACAATTGGACCCTCATCCAGCTTAGGGCTTTAGTTCACTGGAGGGTAACTCCATGAGCACCGTAATATTGCGACTAAATAAATGACACTTGCAACCTATACAGCCACATAAAGTGGATCTGATATTATGTAATTTAAAGACAAACTACACAATGGCCTACATATCATTTGACATTTTAAGAAATGATGGACCTGACAAGTCACAGTCTTATGCCAAGTATAATGGTGGTAGAGCAATCAACCTGGTATTACTCTAACAAATGCCAAAGAGTATTTCAGTTTAGCTCCATCTGCCCCAATTCATAATGTCATTCCGAGATGAAATAAAAATAACTTAAACATGCACTCACTCAAAAATGTACTTCTCATTAAAATTAAATGTAAACATAGTCACCAGTATAATCATGTCTATTATGGAGTTAACATCCTTCGTAGATTTAAACTGGAGCACTGAATTTGTTGAGAAACATAAATCAATCAGTCTGAATCAATCCAGAAACACAAATCAAGGTCAATCAAAATTCAGAATTTAGCAAATTAAATTACTTGTTCATTTATGGTTAACATCCTTAGGTTAATCTTAAGGCTGCAGAAGCTTCACCTAGTATTATGCTTGAGACATAATAATTTGCCTTGACATTTAGAATAGCTCTTACATAAAACTTTGGATTTGTTTTTAAATAAAAAGATGACAGAATAAACAATGCTGAAAATATATTCCTCTTTCCCAGAGCACTGGTAATCTTGGATCAAAGGCCTGCAGTTTTTTTCTCTTTCCATCAGTATTGTATTTGCAAACTAGTTCCAATTAAACTCTTTTTTCTCTCTATTTAAAACTATTAACTATGTTTAGTAAAACCAGTTATACGTATTTTTCTGCCTTTATTTTCTATACTCGACCAATAAAAATACAAAAGAAAGTCGTAAAGTACATTAATTTCATTAACTGTAAAATGTGTTAACTGCTTAAATATTTCCCTATTTTTTATTATTTAAACTATCTTATGTAAAATAAACTGGTCAAAACTGGCACTACTGTACAAGGTCATATGCTGTATTCATATAATGATCAATAGATGAAATTATTTTAATAAATGAGTTTCAGTACTACAATATCGTGAAGCAAGTCTAACCTACTAGAGAGGATTTAGTTCTCAGAAACAGCTGCATAACAACCACACTTCTCTGAACAGTAACAAATTAAGGGCATCCACAAGACTCCAGCTGTGCTAATGAATTCTTCCTTCCACATCTACAGAGATCATCAGAATACCTCAGGACCTTTTAAAGAACATCAGCCTTCTTACGTCTGCATCCTAAGAAATTGAGTCTGACACATATGATTTGTGTTCTTATTCATTTGTCATTTTTCTAGTTTTACAGACACAAATTAAAATACTCAGCAGGAAAACTCAAGACAAATGAAAATATAAAACCAGAACAATTTTATTAAAAAAAAAATCAAATTACAGAATAATATCTACCACCTCAAAAGCCATTTATAAAATGATTCAAAGGCAAGATGAGTTTGGGATAGATTAAATTAAATAGAAACTGCAATAAATCCATGCTCTTCAGTGCAGACCGAACTGCCTTGCTCAGCAATATGTTCTATGAACTAGTTAAGCTGTATAATGCACTATTCTGTTTTGATCACTAAAATTTGTCCACTAGGGGAGTGGGGCTACTCAAAGCAACAGTTACCCAACATACTGGTAAGGACATCAACAACAACAAACTGATTCTTCAGTCTGCTGAATGCTATAAAAATCCACCAAATAGACTGGGGAAGTGAAATAAGGATGTCATCACAAAATCCATTAATCACCAAAGCCTCTAAACATCCTTGAAACTTCATTAGAAATTATAAAGCATGTGAAACTGCTCACAACAACAGCAGGAGTAAAATAACGCAGACACTCAGTCCCAGCTGCTCCACAAGCACTTGCGAGCACACACACCTCCTGGCACACAGAACATGCTGGGCACACACATCCTCCAAGAGCATGTGAGGTCAATCACTCCATCCTGCTAATGAGAGCAGGCAAGCACACAGAGGAATACCCAGTTTCTGCATCTCTCCTGCAAGAAATCATACAAGATATTATACCCATTCAATACCACAATACTTACTACACTGAACTAAAAATTAATGTTCTAATTGAACATACGCGTTCCCTTTCTAAAGAAGGCAATCACACATAAGCTAACTTTCACTTTCTGATTACCTCTTCCTTTATTGCCTCTTCCATTTTGTGCATTCCACATTCCATTTATTCCGACTGCCCTTTGTATTTTACAGTCTCTCTTTTCTCCTCTTTCAGGTAATCTTCTACCCTACTGTGTTACTTCTGTACTTTGCAAGTTGACATCACAGACCTCTAAAGTCTTAGTGCACCATGATTCATGCCAAATTCACTTCACTGGCAAGAAGAGACAAAACAGTGTACCTAAAAAAGGTAAGACTAGAAAGGAATGGAAAAGTGGGGGGACAAGGCGGGAAGAAAGGCTCAGCATTTTGCATATATTTCTATAACATTTTGCAAAATTATTCCTTGGAATTTCACCCTGGTGCAAGTGGAAGTACACTGAGATTATCAGCTTTGCTATGGTTGCAGGTTAACTTGAACCAGTGCTGTGTGCACATTTAGTGAGAGCAGGCTGGCACCAGCTGCCTCCAGCACTGGAATTGTTCATATTGGAAACAACTGCAGTGCTCTGATTTCCAAGGAGAGCTCCTTTGTCCCCAAGGGCTGATTTTAGCAGGAAAGTCTTAAGTCTATATTCCTTTAAACACACACTTTTCAAGGTGCTGATTTTACTGATTTCTCAAGTCAAATCAGAGAGTCAAAAAAACTAAAAATGAAAAAGAAGATACCTTAGACATACAATCTCTCCTAAAATTCATAACCTGAGCTCCTTATAAGTTTTTTCAAAGTCTATCTTTCTGTCATTCCCACAAAACATCAGCACTGTCTCACAGGAAAAGAAGGCAACAGTTCTGTATCTACACATTGTAGGGGTGGTCAGTGTTTGTAACGCTACGAGACACATACAGTGTCATACAGTCAGTAACCACGAGATTCATTCATACACCTCCGAGATGTCACATAGACTCCCAAGGTAGCTTACACACAAATGAGGATGATGAGTCCTAGTGCTCTACCATGCAGGGCAGTTCCAAATGCACCTGCATCCCAACGTGACCTTCAGAAGCATAGCATCAGTGCAGCACTTGAACAGCTTGAGAGCCATATGCAGCTAAAGAATCAAAGGTTAGTCACATCTTACCTATTATTAGAAATAGATTGTAAGAAGGTCCTTGAGAGTAAACACTTTGTGTTTGCACAATGCCTAGTACAACAAAATCCCTGTCAATGAATTGGACTCAGAAGTGCTGTATGGAGTAGCTTGTGCAAAGCAAGGATTTGTTTCAGTGTAACAAAGATTAAAACATGGATGTAATGGAACATTAGTACAACAAGCTCAAATCTACAAGGTAATATCTATTTCACATCTTTCTCCAAGAGCTGATAATCCTATTTATCTTTGCTCCTTTTTTTCTGCAGTGTAGACTAGGAGTTCTGCAACATTTTTGGGTTGCAAATAACCATTTACCAATATTGAACAGAAAATACAGGTGGTTTTTATATATACCACTAAAGCTGCGTTTTTCAAGGGCTGATATCTGGGATAACACAGCATGACCATACTCCTTAAAGAAGAACTGAAGGGCAATGAAACATATTTTACTTAGTTTGTGCGAACAGGTCAATGAAACATATTTTACTTAGTTTGTGCGAACAGGTCCTAATCTGACAAAGTGGTACTACTGACATATGGAGAGGATAAGGAAAAGAGTGCAGAAAGTTTAAAACGGATACACATTTTAAGGGAGTTGCTGTGTTATCAGTCTGTGGCTTAATACAATTTCAATTTATCTTCTCACTTGCTGCCTTAGCAAAATGGTAATAAGAGGCATCACTATTACAAACCCCAGTATCATCCACTTAAGCCAGCAGAGGCATCACTAAGAAATAAAACTCAGATTTTGTCAGCAGTCCTCCAGACTCCCACCACTTGTAATCAGAAAGAACTTATACCTTCTAAAAGGGTGTTGTGAGCTTAATACGTGTGAGTCAGCTATGGGATGTTAAGACAGGTACGAAATGCACCGAGAGTTGTGTGCTTTGACGGTCTCACACAAATCATAGAATGGCTTAGTTTGGAAGGGACCTTGAAGGTCATCTAGTTGCCAGTCCCACCATGAACAGGGATGACACCCATGAGATCAGGCTGCCCAGGACCACATCCAACCTGGTCTTGAACACTCCCAGGGCAAGGGCATCCAAGTACCTAAGGCTTGCACAATAAAGATGAAATTTCATATGTAAATACATTAAAAACTTAAATGCTGACAAACTCAAAGTAATTTCATCATCCAGTGAACTGTTGGTTCCATTCATCATGTAACAAGACTGACATCCATTAACAATCATAATTAATAATAGTCATTGCCGCAGCAAGCCATCCAATAATGAGGTTTTATAGGCAACGACCTCTCTAGCATTCTTAGGTGTATTATCCCTACTAAGAGCCACAGGTATAAACAGAAGCCATTAATATCACAAACTTATTATTTTAGTAACTGTGGTGAACAAGAAGCTTGGTAGCATCACCTTGCCTCAGACAACCCTCTGAAGGCACCCACAGTAGTCCTTGCCAGGCCTCTGCTGAAATTTTGCACGTGCAAAAGGCTCTTTTCACTGGTCATCCCCTCCCTTGCAAGGAATAACCCTATTTTTTTATAAGCCTCCCAGTTGAATGTGGCTCCCGCGATTTGCCCCCCTGCTTCAAATGAAGTCACAGTAAAGTAGTACATACACCATTTTCACTTATTGAATTTTTGTATGCCCATATTGCATGGAAATTCAGAACTTTCCCACTGAAGACACATTTATTCACACTTGGAAAAAAGACAGAATTTATTTTTTATGTCTTTCTGCTGTTAGGATTTATTCTTGGTAAGAATTTGCTTAGTGATAGGGAACAAAAGGTTTACCAAAAAGATTAGTTTAGGATGTACACAGGCATTACTCACTCTCAAGTGAAATCCAGCAACATTCAGAATTATTAGTGGATCTCAATCTCCCTACATGATGAATGAAACCAACAGTTCACTGGATGCTCAAATTACTTTGAGTTTGTCAGCATATAAGTTATCCACATATATAAATATGAAACTTTTCATCTTTGTTGTGCATAAAACAAATATACTACAGCATAAAGCAGTAGTATAAAGTCTGAGCTTTCTTACTAGAAAAATATGCTTAAAGTAAAAAACGTTCCGTTCTGAGAGCACTCTTGAAAGACTTAGGCATACTAATTTCCTCCATTATTTCTTCAGATCTATTTTAATCACAGTTTTAGAACAATAAGACTACCATTATACAGTATCAAGAAATATTTCAGTGTGATTCTAAATTATGTAGCAAGAAAATCTGTATTTATAACTCTGATTTGTGTGCTTAGCTATTTAAACTTTTATCATCCTTTAACATGAGACCTGAAATAAAGAGTGAGCTTCCTTTCCTGATCCTAATTATCAATACTTCACTATTAACGTATGCATTTATATATGTACATACTCTACACATTTGTATGCTATTGATACAGACCTGCCCATTATTATCTGTCTCAAATCTCTCTGCAAGGTTTCTATGGCACGCAAGGAATTCTTGTTACCGTTGGCTATAAGCTCTTCTTCTTTGAAGGCCCCAAGAGTAGAGACAGATTTAGATAAAACTTATTAACAGGACCACACAGAAGACGACCCATATAGCTCAAGCAAATTTTGTTCCCTCTGGAAATTTCTAACCTTCACACAGTATCGATTACACCGGTATCAGTGCCGTGACAACAGTTAGCACAGACACAGCAGAGCCAGCTCTAAATGAGGCAGTGCAAGTTCCTGACAGCACGAACTGAGCTCTTTGCACACACACTGCCCCAGCTACGGAACCCAGTTCTGCAGAGAAGCCTCCGGACACCACACAACATCACAAACCCTTGCAAGTAATTTCATTCCCTCCTTGAACAGCAAACAACAAGCCCTTTGTCCCAAAGATAATGCTACAAGACCTCATAATTCGAAACAAAACCGTCCTCAGGAAAAAAATCCCAATTATGTTACTGGCATCATCCGTAAAAAAAATCCCACCGAAAGACGCAACACACTCAAACCACTGTTTTGCCATACACAAAGATTGATTCCTCAAACCCCATCTAAACATTTTAGTGGTATTGTTTCTATCACAATGTAATGCCAGACAATATCTCCACATCACTATTGACTTCTACATTTTAAAGACACCACATATTTTCTAGATCTTTCATCCTCATATTTAATAACCAGTTTATAATTTAACATATTCTTTGACATATTTAAGTATTTAAAAACACATTATTTTAATTTATCAGAATACAATTTTTTTTTACCAAATTCCCCTCAGTTATTTGGGAGGTGTAGGTTTTAGTGGATTTTCAATAAACAGAGTTTGAAAACATACTGTATTTAGGACTAATTCTAATATTTTGTAAACAGTATAAATAGCAGGACATCTACCCCCATGCACCATACTCTTTGATTATTAACAATATATTTGCTTCCAATGTTTGGATGTAAACAGACCCTCTTGAACTAAAAGTTGGGTGAAAATTACTTCATTTTTCTCTCTTGATTCAGCAAAATCTCCTATACAAATTCTCTGAAACCATGATCACATTGAAGTTTCTGAAACTGTAACATAAACACATCTACACCCTAACCAAAAAGAAGTATATACCAGTACTGCCTAACTGTACTAAAATATCACCTGTGATACCAGCCCTCAAGTGCTATAGGCATACGTATCTTTAAGGAACATTTGCTTCCTTTTCTATTAATTTTTTATAGCCATACACAACCAAAATAATTTTGTAAGTTTTGTAAAAAAGAATGTTTTACCTTAAATGTAACTTCCAGAATCTAAATATAAAAATTATTTTTAAAAACTTATTTCATTTTTCATATTTACTCCATTTCCAGTTATGGGATCCAGTTAATTTTTTCATCTCATGCAGGTAGCAATATTAAAATCTGACATAAAAATTTATATCTCACTGTTAGCGAAGAAGAACATAGTTGTGCATTGCTAATACTAAATACAAGCAACATCTCTGCTCTTAACATCTGGTAGTGTAGAAATGCAATTAAAACATTATTAAGTACAATACCTTTTCTAATCTGACAAATAGGTAAACCCGATGCAAGGAGGCAACTGTTTCATTAACAATTCTCATAACTTCAGCTAGGATAAATGTAAAAGATATGGTACTTACAGTGAATTCACAGAAATCAATGCTATCGAGACTTTTGCTTCTGTGTATTCTCCCTTTTATTCTTCTTAAAGAGGGCTTTCCTTGACTTACACTACAGGTAGCACCATTGGGATTTTCAGAAGATGGAGTTACCCTGCCAAATAAAAAGAGTCACATATCAGACAAAGGATATACATTTTTATTGAACACCTTTGCTTAAAGTAAAAAAATTACAAAGGAAAACACATTGCCATCCTATACACAGTAGGAATGCCAATCCAAGCTTTAGTTTTCAATCACTAAGTGCCAAAATGAGACCACAAAAGTCTAGATCCCATCAAGTTCAGACCACTTGCAGATTTTGTCAAAAACATGCAGTAGTTATCTTGTTTGTACAAAAGTGAGAAGAATTAGACAAAAGATAGATTACAGAATAATATATTTAACTTCTGAAAAATTAAAAGGAATATTTTCCTCTGCTACTTTAGAGAAACCCGAGTTCTTTGATATGTGTTGATGGCTGTCAGTTAAATCACTATGAGCCTGGCAGTGTTTGGTTTTTGACCTTTTCCAGTTTGAGTGCTAATGGTACTTCAGCTGTTCTAGCAACGAGTAACAACAAACAATAATGGAAATAATAGCATCTGTTAAAATTATAGGGGTAATATATTAAGGAACTACACTTCATAAGGCCTTTCATCCCACTGAAACCTACACATAGTCCTAAGGGAGTCCACTGGTGAAATATTCAGAGTAAGCAATCCACATTTCAAGGAGCTTGTTGGAAGTTGCTAATGAGGAGAATTAAGTGGGGTCAACAATTAACCAAGTGTATTAGGGTTTGTCAGGTCAATATCTGAAATGCAAAATAGCCTCTAGTCAAACTGACACCATGTTAGAAAAAGGAAAACTGTATGTCAGCAACTACACTCACTAAGAATTACCTACAAACATAAAATTCTTAATGTCCAGATTTACACTTGTTTCATATAATTTCTCAACCGCAGCAATAAAAGACTTCAAAAACTGGCTTAAATTAGAAATAATGTCTCTTTTTTGCTCTTCACAAACTTTCAGACAGCAGTTCAGTGTTTCTGCCTAAAAGCATTAAGATTCTCCCCACAGAGAAATATTTAACTATGTGTTTTAGCTTCTTTTACTTTGAACTAACAGCTTTAGAGGGTGTTTCTGCAAAAAAATATAGAAAGATGGAGATGTCTTATGCATCATCAAAATAGGACATTGCATAGTGGGCCACATTAACACTTGAAATACAAAATTCCAGGCACAAGATACAATTGAATACATTTTGAATACACTTGTTTGATTAGTGAGACTCACGGGTCTACACAGTGTCATGGTCAGGGATAACAGGTGGCTAGGGAGAAGTTGCAACATCCCAAGCTGAAAATTAAAACAAATCTTTTCAAATCTCTTATTCAATTTATAAAGATAAAGCCTTTCATTTTCTTGTTGAACTACTGGGACTACCAAATCACTATTTCATTTTCAGATGCCTGATTTTTTTGAGGTTTTCACACATGCACACTGATACACACAAACTGCTTGCTGTAAGTTCTCTTGATAATATAGTAATTTGGTTTAGATGTTTTTTCCCCCCTTGCGTTATTTTCCTGGCAACTTTAGGCTGCAAGGATAGATAAAAATTTCTACCTGAAAACATAACTACAGTATTGAGAAATTTTAACTACATTATAAACCTCCCGCTGAAACTCCACCAGATTTTTTGGTATAATCATATATGAACTAAATTCTGAGAAACATGCCCTGGCTACTACAGTAACATATTGGTTCACACAACAGAAATACTAAAAACACCAGTTTCCATGAAATGTCTTAGAGTATTACCAAGACAAATGCTCACAGAAAGACAACTCCTCAGTCTCAGCCTTGTTCCAGAGACAGTGACATTTACAGTGATAATTCATTTCCACTGTATCACTGTCTTCTCTCGCAGAGCTCTCCAAACATCTCTGATGAAGTTAATGCAGATGCACCTAATTGTATATACTTTGAGCTCTGTGCCCAGAAAAATCAGAAAATCTTTGAGGGCTGCCTATTCCACTACTTAAAATTTGGGTTAACTAATCTTCACATGCACCTCTGATGAATTAAAATATGGTACATTAGACTTCTTCCTTAGTAGAAGAGTTTAACAGCTGTGAGCTGCACTTAGCTTTTCCTTATTTGGAACTACATTTCAAACCACTTATTCTGGGGCCTTACCTACAAATGCACATTTCTTTAAGTTGCAGGTTTTTTAATGTTTTCTGATACTTAAAAGACTTAATGAAACAAAAAAACCCCAACAAACAAGTCAGAAGAACAGGCTAATCAAAGTTATACAGTTTTAACAAAAAACTACATTAATGGTATGTTTTAAAGGTCCTTCTACTTATAAACTTCACTCTTTAAAGCCTCTTGAAAAAATGAACTTGTTGCTTCTGGAATCCAGCCATCATTTTGTTCTGGAGAACTGGAGACTAAGTTATGGCTGTTACTTGTTAGCTTCTGACATACAGAATAACGTTTTTAAAGTTGCATTTAACTTTCAAAATATAATGTTGTGAGAAAAAATATCACAATTGAAAGATTCCCTTCAATCCTTTATAAAATCATTAATTCCTAGCTATCTTTACTAAAGAACAAGTATTATTTAACCAACAACAAAAAATTCAATCAATATCATTACTGGGAATTGGGAGAATTTCGCAGAACACCAGGTGCAGCAGCGAAACTCAGGAATCCATTGCCCCGAACACTCATGCAGTACTGCAATGGGAACTCTGTCAAACACTAGAGATTTCCACAATGGATACACCCCAAAAGTTAAGACTGTAGGGTTGCAAGACAAACCCATGTGTTAGCTTCAGTGAGTCCAATTCCATCAGACAAGGTCCAAAGTGTTTTGAGATGGACTTGGAACTAAATGATTAAAAAATCTGAAAACCAGTTTTTTTTAATCCTGCTCAATTTTGAATCATGTTTTATGTTCTCAAAGTGTTCACTAATCAGAGAAACCAAGTTTATTTTTTTTAAGTCAGTACTGATACTATAAAGCAATACTCCATGGTTCTGGTCTCCGAACCCTAAGTTTAAAAAATTATCAGTGAAATTTACTTTATCTGATTATCTCCTTCTTTCAAACTTTTACTTATGTTGCTTAATACAAATTAATACAATATTAATAGCAAATTAAGAAGTGAATTGCTAAGTCACTGACTGTAATACATGCATGAGGAGTACAGAGGAATTATCACAGGCTAAAGCAGAAAGATTTGTAAGAGCCCCTTCAAAATATCTGCAGCCCATCGACTGCTTCTTGAACAAAAGCCTAGGAATAATATGCTCAAGGCAGTCTAGGGCTTTAAAAAGTAGACTATAGCATCAAGATCTTTAAAAGGAGTGAACAGTTCCTGATGCCTTGCTTCAAATGTGCTGTTTCTGTTCAAATAATATGTTTAATATTCTGGAAACGTAACACCTTTTTAATGGAGCTCACCACAGGAATCCTAAAATCAGGTACCCCAATTCATTAACTTTCAGAAATTTTAGTCAAGTAAAATTGAAACATTTTGCAAATGCCACATGGAGTCTGAGACCCTTATTTATTATCCATGATTCTTATAACAGTTTCACTGACCTTGACTGGTTCCTCATCATATATCACATTACATAACCATGACTCTCAATTATTTCTCTAGATTGTAAAATAAGCAGAAACCTTAAACTTTCAGTACCTGTGTTCCATTGACAAAAACACTAGTTTAATAAAATATTGTGCAACTGTGACTTCAAGGTGCAGCATCACATCAAGGGCTAACAACTTAATACACATTATAACAATTAGATGGTCTGTATATAACAGGGATTCATTAATAAAACTATATTCATCTTCTACTTGCACATAATCACTATTTACAACAACTTTCACTATTACCTAGCATGTTTTTGTAGTTAAATTATGTCTGAAATTACTAACGTCATCTTATTTTCTAGATAGATCAGTTACATTGAAAAATTTTTCAAGAACTTAAAAAATTCCCTTCTTGTTCAGAGTTCTGAACAGTTATAAAAGTCAGCCTCAGAACGTATAAAAAACAAGTCTTGAAATGACACATTTTCTGTATTTGTTTTTCAAGTGTAGTATTAATGCTACAGTTAACGCAGAGTGGACAAGGTTTTGTCAACTCCATAGCCTCCACAAGACTTCTAAGGGTGGCATAATTATCACACTTTTCATATACTACAAGTTGTCTGCCTATCCTAATAAAAAGCATTTAGAGACTTGTAGCAATATCAAAGTCTAACTTAAAAACTTCTATGTCTGGTAGCTACACAGATATCAGTTGAAAGATGTATAAAATGCCCATAATTATATGCCCTCCCCATTAGAAGCCAGTTTTCCTCAGTACTACAGGAAATGAGAACACAAGCTGGGCTCAGCTTAATGTGATCAGTATGGCTTCTGGCTCAAACACAAGGCTGGAAAAGCTGAAATTAACTCCCACTTATCAGACTGGAAATCCTAACACTTATACGTACTCAATATTTGTTTGGGAAAATAAAAAACAAATTTGAAACAATGTCTGGCCACACTGAGCAGTCAGATACTATGCTGAAATCTTGTGCACCTGTGCAAATATGTGGGTCCTAAGCACAGTATCCTGCCTCCAGCAGAAAAAAGAGCATTAATTAATTTGCAACACGAATAAATCCTTACAATGGGCTAAACTCAAATTTTTATCCCCATTTTAAACAAATATTAACTGGAACCAGTAGTCAAGAATGGAAACTATCCATTCTGAGCCTCTGTATTTTTCCACCAAGTTCTGTAGAAACACCAAGAAGATCAATCTTTGATGTTTGCTATCTCCTATATTAAGGTGACATTTTCCATTATTTCATTCTACTAAATATGACACTACTTAGAACATAAACAAACAATGGCACTTTTCTCCCTAGGGATGGTCCAAGATCATTAGATAAAACACACATCCTTCATTATAAGCCTGGGCTTCTACAGCCAAGCCTCAGCCTGAATACAAAGACTCTGAGACAACACAGCTTTCAGATCAGTGCTGGTTACTCTTCACTGATTTCAAGTAAGTTTACTCCTACTCTTGAAAATAACTGTGCCTGTGCAATATCTTACAAGAAGCAGCTATCATTTAACATCCCGGCTACTACATCACACATGCTTTTAACAACAGCACCAAATGGGAACTGGATCCTGTCAAAATTCACATTCTGTAGTGCACTGCATCTGTATTCTTTCTGTAACCTAGATTGCCTCAGACAGCTACCAACCATTCTTAAAAGAATGTAAATATGGAATAGTTTCAGCCATTTCCATAATCTCCACAATGAAAACTTAGCAATAACCAAGCTTTTTGCTTTATTTCATGACTCTGCACTCCCTGCACCAAGGGGAGCAGCGGGGGTGTAATCCAAAGCAGAGGAAGCCTTTCAAAGTAAAGGCAAATCCTGAAGAAACAGAAGGGAAATATTAGTGAGAAGAACTGTCAGAGTTGCTAAGATATCCTGTTGGGGAGTTTGTTGTTGGCTTTTATTTTTCATTTGTTCGTTTATTTGCCTGCACATCTTCTCCTTGCAGCAAAATATTCAGTGTGACAAGAAATTATGGTCTACCTGTGTAGCTCCCCCTAATAACGTGATTTAGCATTTCCCTATTGTAAAATCACAGAATCACCGGGTTGGAAAGGACCTCTGAGATCATCAAGTCCAATCCCTGATCCATTACCACCATGGTTACCAGACCATGGCACTGAGTGCCACAGTCAGTCTCACCTTAAAAACCTGCAGGGAGGGAGAATCCACCACTTCCCTGGGCAGCCCATTCCAATGCTTGACTACCCTCTCTGTAAAGAATTTCTTCCTAATATAAAGGACTCAGGTTGCAGATATTGGGATTTCAGTAAATATTTATGACAATTTACTATTTTAAAGTGCTCCCAGGTCAGTTGTCAGTTTTTCTTGATCACCTTTGCAGATGCTAGTCACTGCTGTGCTCTGTCTGTACTAGCAGCGTTATGATGGTGGGTTTTGTATCAAAATACTGTCCCTCCAGCAAGAGGATTAAAAACATCCTATTCATCTTAATTAGGTTCCTACATATTAGATTACAACACTGTACACACACAGGGAAGGGTCTGAATCAGCAGTTCAGAGCTCCAGCAGCTTCCTCCCTCCCTTAGTCCAAAACACTACTGCCCCAAGTAAATCTCAGCATAAAATGACAAGCTCCACAAAAAGCAAGTTTCTGTCTCCTCCACTTCTCACTGCAAGCCTGTGCCATAGCTTCCTTCTGTTTGTTCAATTGCCTGGTTTATTCTCTGCTACTTAATAAGTATTTATTCTTAACCCATTGTGAGACACTCGGTGTCCATCTTTTGTGTTTCCATTTGTAGTTCTACTTGCATGCAGAATAGGACTTAAATTTTTGGGGGGAAGAGAAGGAGAAAATTGGAGTGACAGATGCTCTCTAAAGAAATAAAACATTGCTGTTATCTTTTTCATTTTCTTTTAGTAGGATTCAGGTGGATTATCTCCACCAACCAAAAGATGAGTATTTTAACCCTTTTTTATTAAATTATGTCTTTGCTTCTAGTTACACACATTAACACATCAAAAAGTTTACAAATATGATTGGTTAAACACAATGTTGTCAATTTTTAAAAATAAGCAAATAAAAATAGAAGGAAAGCATCCTCTGATCATGGACTAACTTTTGTTTTCTTTAGGTCTTTTTGAAATGTCCAGTTATATAGTACTGAAATCCAATTTTGGTTTAAGTGTTGGAAACATACACTAATATTGCACTGATTTTACTAACAGCAGTATATCCTTCTCTCTAATATTCAGATTTTTTAATGTATTATTGGATAGAGACTATGCACAGGTAAGAAAAAATAATATGACAAAGTTTCTTTACGCATTTCTCTAAATGCATCAGAAAACAGTATTTCATCCATAAGCATAAATTCTATCCAAATAGATAATGCCTAATGCTATTAAAGTTCTCAAAGAAAATATGAATACATTATATCATGTCTCCTATTAATAAGAATATCCCACAGACATACTTTGAAATGTTCAAATAATTCATACATCTCCCTAAAATTAAAAAAAGTCTACCTAATTTTTTTTTTAAAACTTTTAGTCAACTAAATCTTCATACAGCATTGCATTGCAGCAACATGATATCACGCTAGAAATGTTATGAAATGCAATGTTTCTGACAAGTATTAGTATGGATCCACTATAATGTTTTGCTATACCTCAAAAAGCACAGAATCTCAGCATGAAACAGGACAACATAGAGCTGATCTAACCTCAACTGAAGACAAAGTAGGAGTTGAATCGGGTCCTTTCAGACTTACAGAAAGTATACAAATAAAGACAGCTTTCCTTTCACATGCCAGTAAATAAAACATTTTCAATAAGACACAGGAAATACGAAACTGGACAACTGTTATTACTACACAACCAATAATTAAACTTCTTAAAATATGTAATACCTAACTACTTACACTGCTGCACACGAGTGCCATTTGGGAAGAATAAAATAGGTATGGTACACTTTATGCAGCTTACATAATCAGAGTCAAACCACTGAATACATTGTAAAAATCTTGGATTAATGTAATAAAACTTATCTGTATGACAACATATTTTGTCTAAGACTTCATTTGATTTTGTTCATTACAGTCAGGATGAACAGATTGACCAAATTGTGTTCTATCTGCAAGGAACAGCAAGATCTGGAATTAATGACAGAGAGCTTACTAGTTCCACATTATGTTTCTTCAAGGGATTCATTTTCTTAATGCCATCTATGCTAGCTGACAATGTGGGGGGAAAAAAAAGTAAAAAACCACACTCCAATTCATGTACGGCCTACAACTGCTGACATGATAATATTTTTATTTCCAAACTGCCTATGTTTACATAAAATGGCACTGTGACACTTCACTTTCCTTCACCAGGAACATGTGAAGTCCAGTGAAAGAAAACTGTAAGACCATTGCCAACTAAACATCACTCTTGAGTATTACTCTTGAGTATTTTTATAGATAAGACACTATAAATCTACTATTGATATATTCTTCACAGAAAATCTGACTTCAAGTTCCTGTATTTTCTTCTTATGATTTGTCCTGATGATGACACACATCCCATTGCTCCCATCAAGCTGACAGTGGGCTCTTGCACACCCACGAGTGACACGGTATTGCAGTGCCATATGCCTGTCGGTGCCCTACTCACCCACATTACACCACTATACTTAATTACATTTTTCATAACGTTGTTGATTCATCCAGAAAAATTAGTTCAGCACACAATCAGCAAGCAAAAAAGGAGAGAGGATCAGTCAGGGCAAAAGCGGGGTTTAAATAAAAATAACCATATTTGAGCAGCACTACCTCTGTCGCTCGCTAATCTATTAGACCTGCGTCTCTCTTTTCCGTTTTCTCGGTACACCTGTCAGCAGGTGCAGGGGATTCGGACCCGGCTCTCTGCACAGCCCGCGGCGGGAGCACAATGCGCTACATCGGCGGCAACACTTGGGCTGTCACGCAAGCGGTGCCTCCGCTGGAGCCGCTCCCGCGCCCTCAGCCTGGGCTGCCATTGTCGCTGAGCCGCGTACGGCAGCGCTGTCCCCGCGGGAGCGGAGCCTGCTCCGGCCGCGTCCTGCGCCGGACCGGGCGCGGACAGCTCTGCCGGCACTGCCAACGCCTCCCGGCGTTTCCGCACGGCTGGCGGCGAATCCGCCGGGAACTCGGTGCCCTGGCGATGCCCGCCCGGCGCCGCAGGCCGGGCCTGGGCACGGCGCCCCTCATGTCCGCGGGGACCCTCCGCCGCCGCTCCCGCCCGTCCCGCCGCGGCCCGCGTTCGGCCCGGCCCGGCCCGCAGCGCCCGTGGCCCCGTTTGTGCCTACTCACCACAGCTTCCTCTTTAAGGGCATCAGACTGCCCCTGTTGGAGGCGGTCACCCCTATGGCCATCTGCAAGACAGTCAGGTATTTCTGATACTTCATTTTGCCGTCGCCCCCCCTGTCCCTGCCTCGTCCCCGCCGCCGCCACCGACAGAGTCTCTCCAGCCGCTGCATGCAATCATCAAATTTTTATTTCCAGGCATCTGCCGTCCCTGCGTCGCGCTTCTTCCCCTCCTCCTCCTCCTGCCGCGCTCCCTCTATCTCTGCCCCCCCGGCTCACGCTCTCCTCCTCCTCCTGCCGCACTCCCTCTATCTCTGCCCCCAGCTGACGCTCTCCTCCTCCGCCTCCCGCCGCGCTCCCGCTATCCCCGCTCCAGCTGACGCTCTCCTCCGCCTCCCGCCGTGCTCTGCCCTCCCCCGGACCCGCGCTCCTCTCCTCCTCCCGCTGTCGCACTCCTTTCCTCACAGCCCCCCGTGCTTTACCCCCCGACCCATTGCCGCGCCTCTCTCTCCCTCACGATGTTCCCGCCGCGCCGCGCTCCCCGCTCCCGACCAGGCCCCCGCTTCGCTCTCTTCTCACCTGGGCTATCTGTAGGCAGCCGCGGCCTCCTCTCGTCCCCGGCGCGAGCGGGACTTCCCCACCATCCCTGCCCGCCGCCGGGGCGCTCCCGCCCCGTTGCCCTCCCCGATTACCTGGGGTATCCCGCCCCCGCTCATGAGGCACAGCTGCCGCGCTGCCCTCCCGCCATCAGAGGCGCGCCATGGCCGTAACGCTGCCCGCGCCTCGCTCGCTTCGCCTCTAATCCCATTAGCGGCTACAGCAGACCCATGTTATTTTAATCGTCCTCCTGGCTGACGGTGTCCGTTGGAGGGTAGCAATAACCGAGCTCCGGGGCAAAGGCCTCACCGCCTGCCGGGGCGGCCTCGTTAGGGGGAAAGTGAACAGGAGGGTCAGCAGGAGGGTGGGGTGGGGTAAGTGAGGGTGAAGCTGAGGGTGAGGGTGAAGCTGAGGGTGAGGGCGCAAGTGGTGAGGTGAAGGTGAGGTGTGGAGGCCGGTGGAACAGCGCATCCCATGTGAGGAAAATTCCATATGAGGAAAGCAACTGAAGTGAGTTCGAGAATCAGATGGTGGATAAGTCAAACTAAAAGTATAAAATGTTTTTACGGTGTGCCCACCTTCTGGGTACTTAAGCACAAATAGCTGAACACATAAGTGTTTCATGGCCTTAGGTGTAACACAGTTGTTATTACGGCTTTAATCTGTTCTGTGCCTTCCTCCTCAAGCTCAGCAATAACAGCAGCAGCAGATCATCATGTTTGAGAAGTGCTTTTGGAATAAGTGCTAACGCATGGTACCGTATGATCAGAGACCCTCAGCACAAGCATCCCTGAAGTGAAGTGTAGCACTTAGCTAACACATTGATCAAGAGTGGTGGAAAATACTTCGGCTAGAAATGCCATGTTTCAGCACGTAGATATTTTGCTGAGTGCAGGTACGAACAAATCCATGCTGAAGTGACAACTTTTCATTAAGTTGCTATAATATAAATAGTATTAATTGTAATCCTTACCCAGAACTGGGATCCTAAGGTGGCACTGTCAGCTAGGAAGAAATAATGCACACATCATTGTTGCTTTATGGCTCAGAGATGAGCGTTTTGGTTATTATCTTTCTTTGTGTGTGTGTGTTGTAATGTATACCTCAAGACTGTAGTAGGCTGCATTTTAGCTAGGCCTGTTCATGACACAGGAAGCAGAGAATATAAATACAGTACTTATAAGCACAATTAGAAACACTGTAGTTGTATTGCTATAGTTAATGAGTTGGATGGCTCTGCATTTCCAGCCAGGAAATCTGATGTACTGAAATTCTGTGTCACAAATTGTTCAAAAAATTCAAATGGCAACTTGATGTCCTGTGGGAGCCTGTACATCTTCAGCTCTCACGATACAGTTAATGGGGTTTTTGACTTTGGAGTGCTCAAGCATTAAAAGCTATGAGGGATGCTTAACTTGAAATGATTAGGAAGATAAGGAGGTATTGATTTTTGTACTTAAACAGTGCTAGTAGTATACCAGTTGAAAAGTCTGTGTCTTTTTTAGACAGAACATCAAATCAGTTTTGAAACCTGTAAGGCTCTTACTTTGCCTTAAAATCAAAACTTGTAAAACAAGCACATCACTTTTTTTCTTCTGCATATCTAGTCATCTTAGCTGACTGAAAAAACTGTTGCCCACAACAGTTATAAGAGAGTAAGTGTGGGCTGAATTTTATTCTTGACATCAGAATGCTAGCTACTAATGAAATAGTAATTGAAATAGTAATTTATATTCACGCATGTAATATACACCTTGATATGGTAGGTTATGCTGACTAAAAGAATGTTGAGACTGTATTTGTTTGAATATCCCATTTTAGTGTTACACCTGCCAGTTGGAAAAAATACATCTCGTATAGAAATTCTTAAAAGAAAAATCTAGTCTTAATCTGGTTGTAGTGGTAAAAATTTTGTAGATTAGGCAATCTAAGGACAAGAGTTTATTTGAAAGCTGATAAACCTGGAAGAAGCAGCTAAGCTTTCAGAGTTCTTTACTTTGTAAAAGGACTCTGTATTAGAGAGTCCCAAAACATTGTTCTTTATTTTTACAGTAGCAGGTTTGGGACATAAATTTATTTTAAGTATTTATATACAAAAGAGTTAAGAAATATGGCAACCATACCTTGCATAAAAACTTACAATGGAGCATGTGTGTATACTGAATTTTTTATTCAACTGCTTTATAATACGATTCCTATTCTTAATTCACTAGGAATCCCTAAATCTATTTAAATTTGCTAAATAATTACAGTTATTCTAAATTTAGCTCTATAGTTCTCAATGATTATGCTCTATCAATCTGGTACTAACAAACTAACTTTTGTACATTTTATGTATCATTTTCTGTACTTCTTGATGTCTATTACAGAGACAAAAGTCAGATATTAATGAAGACATTTTATTGTCTAATTTTAGTTGGCATTATTTCTGTTTCTCTTGTACCTATTCCTTCTTAGTTCTAAACAGCAATGGCTTCGTTATATATTGGCTTTCAGAACATCTTGTTTTAAGCACCAATGTTTTATATGTATGCTGAAAGAGTAAAAAGATCCTGTCTTTCTTGCCTTTCAGGTGAACATCCTATTTTTAACAGGAGTCAATCAGCAACTTCCAGATTAGGGAAAGCATCCAGACATCCCTCCGTTAGTTGGAAGGCCTGTGTGGACCCATTTGCCAAGGTAAGACCAAACTTTATACAGTAGATATCCCTGCAAGAGAGGCAGTCTAATGATATTTACTGTTCTCAATGCAAACCTGTTCTGTCTAACACTCTCCTTCATTGCAGAAAGCTGAAAGTTGTTTACGTTTTTTGAACCTAGCACGTGTTTTATACATTATTTAATTTCTGTTAGATTACTCCAAGTTAAATAATCCCCTGTTCCATGGGATTTTTTTTGAGTACAAAACCAAGTAGAACCCTACTAATTTCTTAATTTTATTTCCTTAGGTAACTTAACTGCAGGCTTCACCTTAGATCTGTATAATCTATATATTGTTTACAGACTACGATGCCCCGACCTCTTCTGAAGCCTGTCCCCAGAATGACCTTCCAATGCACTTCTTGGTTCAGAGAAATAGACTGCTCTTTCAGACAAGTTACAATAGTATGTATGACTGCTGCACTTGAATAGATGTGTGCTTGGCACAGACTCCACTCAAAATTGTGTGTTTACAATATGACAGTGGTATATCTACAAGACGGATGGATGGATGGATCTCAAGAAGGTGGAGTTTAATACCAGTGTGTGTGATGGAGTCTTGGCCCATGCCATGGCAGTTTTAGGCTGTTTTCAGCAGCTGGAGACTGAGTGACTGTGACTTAGAGGATGCCACTGAAGCAGCTGTACATGGGGAACTCCCATCAGCCGCTAAGAATAAGGGAGTGTAATTGTGGTGTAAAGCTACATTCCAGGGAGTGCAAAGCAAGATTTTGCAGCATTATCTACCTCTGCTGGTTTTAGATTTGATATCAGTAAACCTGTCACTGAAGGAGGGATTTTGGAACCTCATCTTGCTTTCCTTTATCATTAGCCAATCACACTACTCTGCAGTGCCAGTTGTCACTAGGTGACATCCTTTTCAAACTCTCACCTGTGTCACTTCAGTTTTAATTGTGCTCACAGGAGGAAGGGAAATTTAAGTCTGACTCTAAAGTCTCCTTGGAGACTCTACAGAAGTGCACTTTTTAAAGTCTTGGCTATGCTTAAGTTACTTCAGGTAATGTAGATTTTCTGCAGTAATGTGAGGAAAAAGAAACTACACTCCTAACTGGCATAGCTGTGCTGGTGAACAAACAAAAATACTCCTTATTTGCTGATGTAGCTTACTTTGTTCAACAAACCTGTATAAGCTAACACTGTTTGGCAAAAAGGAAAAAAATCATCTTTCCAGAATAACTGGCATCCTTATTAGTAATGTAATGATCATATCAGCAACTTTTGAGAGCAGATTAGACCTTAATGACACAGTTCAAGCACTAAAGTTCAAAATTCATTAGAGCTACATCAAACATTAAGTAAACTTGTTGCTGGTTTTATGACATATAAGTAGCATCTTTTGTTTGCATTTTAGGATAGTCCTAATTTTAGCTTTACTCTGCATATAACAGAGACTTTTCACAATCTTACACAACCCATTCCATGGAGTTCTCAATACTATGCTACTGTGTATGCTGAAGAATTAACATTGTGTTTATTCCTAGGATAAACCTGTTCCCCTTGCTGACTTGTATTCCAATGATTGATAAAAAAATCTTGATACATATGTCCTATTCTATGCTTGTGTGGTATTTAATATGATTTGAGAACATTTTATTACACAGTTAAGTTGGTAAAGTGGCAGTGTTTCAGAGACTGATATAATACAGTAGTGGCATTAAAAGATGACATTAGATAACTGATCTCCATCTCTAATTTAATCTAAAAGTTCCTGTTTACTAAGGAGAGGGTTTTTTTTCTGCAGTAGTTGTTAGTAATGTGAATTTATAGATTACTCAATTATAGTAATAATACTAATAAAGATTTATGTCAAAGTTACTGTAATAGACTTTCTTGCCATTTCAATCTATCATGTGTAAGCTTTACATATCTCCCATTTTCTTTCCAGAAAGAAAAAGAAAAAGGTATCATATTTGTCAAAGGCAAAAGAATTCCTTAGAATCCACAAGTTTTTCAGATGCAATAACTCTGGGGGCTATTTTCTCTCTCCTCAAAAGTAAGCAAAATGTGTGTGTGTTTGTGTGTTTCCTATCTGCATTTAAAATACATAATTCTGTGACTTTTTCTGATCTACTAGGGCTTCTCTGTACTCACATTAATGTATTTATTGTATATAATGCAAAGGTTTTTTCTGGTCTATTATTGCTTTTTCCATAAACTCCATGTTAAGTGAAAATTATAGATATAGCGAGAGAGATAAATACACTACCATCATAAAAAATACACAAAAACACTTGAAGGAATTTTTCTATCACACTGTACTGCATAACCACAATCTACAGAAGGAGAAGTTTTCATGTTTCTTTGAAGTGTCTTCGTGACAGCTTGGCTTGAGTGGTGGCAAAGAACTATGGGTCTAGGAAGTTATGATAATGAACTGACACAGTCATTTAGAAATGACTTGCACTTCCTGAAACAGTTCATCCTGGTCATTTATTTGAGTTGCCAAAATAAAAAGAGGTTAATAATTTTGCTTTTGGAAGGAAAGAATGTTCACCTTGTTTTCTCAGAAGACAAAGAATATGTTAAGAGAATTTATTCACAGAATAAATAACTTTTATTTTACTATGGATTATCAGTGGTTTTCTAGATTAAGCAATTGAAATATTTACAAGAAACTTGCAAACAAATATCCCCATTTCACTACAGTCAGGGCTATTTGGAAATGGTTTCCTGTACAAATAGTTCTACAGGTCTGATATACAGCTACTTTATACTCTTACAACCAAATTTTAGGTTGCTATGTAAGTAAGAATGCTATTAAAGTGAAGAATTCAGGCTAGAACAAATTGGGCCAAATTGGGCTTGTACAGGCACTGTCCAGTGCTTTGACATTTACTCGTTTCTTGCAAACTTGTAATGCTACGATTTTACTCCTTAAAAAAAAAAAAAAAAAAAAAAGGAAAACCACCCTAAGTCAAAATTAACCAAATACCACATTATGCCTGACAAGCATGACCCTCTCACAGGATAAAATAAGCTTAATGTAGAAAGGAATAAGCATATGCATGAATTCCATTAGTGCTCTCTGATACGGCTTATTCGTGTAGAAAACCACTGGAGGGAAGAAATCACCAAGCATACAATTTCAATGTGAGATGCAGAAGAAAAAGAAGCGTAAGTAACATCGCTTCCCAGAAAAGATTCTAAGAAATATATTGCCATCTGCAACACATCACAATCTCAGTACACAAAGATCCAATTAATTAGTCCTACTAACTGTGTACTGCTAGAACTGTGAAACTATGTATCTCTGAGGTGAGGTGTGATCAGACCTTGGTGTGATTTTGGGATGTAGAGTTGTTAATAGCTTTCATTTTTAGATATTATGCCCGATGGGGAAACCTCCAAGCACACAACAGTTAAAAGAAAATGGAAGATTATGAAAAGTGAGGGATAATGATGGTTCCCTGAAGGAAGGGTGTGGAATTCTGAAAAACAATAATTCAGAACATTGAAGGCTGAGAAAAAATATGCTTTCTGAACTGTTGTGTTAGATGTGCTATAGAACCACTGTGAAAAATTTAGAATGAGGACCAATTCATACCACTGTGCTCAATTGTCTAGAAAGTCTACTTCCTTACATTGCCTTCACATTTTTTTCAGTTGAATAGTGAGTTTTGTGCACAGTAGCTGTACACATCAGGATAAGCAGATCAAAATGAAAGAGTTCTACTAAAATTTAAGGAGTTTCTCCTGCCAAACATTATACTCATGCCTCACTTTATAATTTAGTTTTGTTATAAATACAATTTTTAATTATCATTTATTTATAATATAATATGAATAGGAAATTTATAGAGTCAGAGCATTTTTTAGCATCATTAATATCTTTCATTGAATGCTGATAGGAATGTTTCCACGTTCATAAGTCTGAAGGCTAGCTGAATGTTTCATGAATGTATTGAAGTTGGTTAGAATCCTAGTTCAAGACTGTTTTATATCTCTAGTTGAGTATTTGCTCACTTATTACAATATGAAAACCATTTTTGATTTTCGGGAAGAAAGTTGCTCTCATTAGAATGTGTAAAGCTGTTCTCATTACAATGTGAGTGACTCTTAATGCTATACTATTTTAATCCGATTACCAGTACAATGAAAATTAATGTAATAGGATTTACTATAATTAGAGGCAAGAATACAGTAATCTACTATGAAAAGAACATCAAAAATGTCAGTGGAGCTTATTACAGGGATATTGTTTATGCTAATTAATCAAATTTTTAAAAATCACCCTGTCTGATTTTAATTAGATTTTTTTTTTTGACAAAACTTTAATGAAGCAACCCAGAAATGTTAGTACTGTTCAAGTATTACTCTTTTCTGGGCCAGAGAGAATTGGAACTAAATACAAAAAACGAAAAGAAAGAAAGGACTACAAGCTACTCATTCCATTGTCCTGTCCAAGTAAAAGATAAAACAAAAACAAAGAGTAAAAATGATAAAGTAATGATAAACAAGACTTTTACAACATAGATGAAGGAACAAAATCTGAATTTATGGTTTTAAGCCCCTAAGTGCTCAATATCTATCAGTATTAATATATCCCAAATGTTCCTGTAATTCCAGCATAGGGAAACCTACCTGACATTGTGGTGCAAATTGCAGATCTGTTTCCCAAGTGATTATACTGTTCTATATACCTCTCCCTCATAACATTCTGATAGATCATAAAACTTAAGATACACATATGAAGCCCAACAGGTGGAAATTAAGAAATTAAAAGCTAACAAAAAATGAAAGCTAAACCTAATAGCAAAAGGTTCGGTGCTGCAGGGAACTTTCTCTTCTGAGTATCTGAGACTACACCTCGTGAAAGAATCAGCTTGAACTCAGCAGGTTGAAGGACTGATTCCTATGGTGTTGATTTGATGTCAGAAGTAATTAGCTCATGGCATACCCTGATGCCGTGCTATCCTATCCTACTAGAGACATTTGGTTAGATTCAAAATATGGTACTGGGTTACAGTGTGCATCTACAAAATTTCCAAAAATCCAGTATGAATACTTTGAAATCAAGAACAAAAACTCTTCATGCTGTTAAGAATCTGCAAGATCCAGTCTTTCAGTCACTGAATTTTTTATTTTGAAAAAACAGCAGAGGTCCCACTTGTAACATTCCAGTAAGACAGAGCCCTCCCATTAAGTGTGTGTGCGTGAAAAGTCAGTTATATATATAAAAAAGAAATATGTGAGAGATATAGAAATCAACTTATAGGAACTGTTGAGCCAAAATTTTAAAAATCTTTCCATTTCTGAAAGCCTGACTTCAGACGGTATATTTCTGACTGGATATCCCATGTGTATCTATCCCATACACATGATAGATTGAAATGGCAAGAAAGTCTATTACAGTAACTTTGACATAAATCTTTATTAGTATTATTACTATAATTGAGTAATCTGTAAATTCACATTACTAACAACTACTGCAGAAAAAAATACAACTTTGTTGTATTTAAAATATTTTATCTTAATTTGGACCAATATTCTCAATGTAATAAAAATGTCAAATATGTCATTCCTTCAGGTATAGGGAAATGAAGGATAAAAAACACATTAGTTTCTTTCAGGACCATCTAATGCAAAGTAAAGAACAAATCTGTTCATTCTAGATACAGGTATTTTTGAATATCAAGCATATATTTTTTTACTGCATTGACTACATAAGGGATTTACAATCATCTATATTCTTTTAATAACCAGTGTCAAGACTTTTTTAGATTCTACTCAGTTATTTATAAACAATAAAAATTCACTTGCAGATCAAAGATCTTGCTACAAATGAGATTTTTATATCATATAAGCAATTTTCTGTCCTCTGCTTCAGAGAAGACAATCAGTTCTAGCTTCTTTTATACACTGCAGTCATTGCTACTTTTGGCATAGATGATCTGGCTCCAAATTTGCTGTGAGTAGACCATTTTTTTTTTAATTGCCCCAGTATAAAAATAAAACTGCCTTTATGGCATTCCTGCTGTTATACTATCAAATTGCATAAGGTCTTCCATCCTGGAGAAAGCATGAATAGCAAAAGAGAAAATGGGGAGGATTAAGCAACTTGCCATTCTTCCATTGGCAGACAGCACAAAGTTTTGGGTCTGAGTTGTGGGGTGTTACATGGGTCAGTCCTTTGGTTTTAAGCAAAAGGATAACATAAATAACAAACTGCTAAAGATTTTGCCTGGTAAAGTAAATAGACTTAAAACACCTTTTGCCATTATGGCAGTTTATATAACATTTTTCTTGTTTATGTAATATTTCTCTTGGTTGTTTTTAGACATTAAAAAAAAACAGAAGCATGTACAATACTGTCATACAAGATTTTATTTGTCCAATTTAAAATTGGCCATTGCATTAGTACTCTCTAATACTGAAATATTTCTACTTCCCATTATGTTCTAAAAATAAATCAGCAAAAGATAAGAAACGAAGTTATATTCTAATATACTCTTTATATAAAGTATACTTTATATAAAGTATACTTTAATATACTCCTTTCCTTTTGTTTGCCTCTTATTATTTAACATGTTTGCTTGGAGCTTTGAAAGAAAAAGCACGACCATGTTGAGATCAGGTGTATTCAGCTGGCATAAAGTAACAAGGCCACATTGAAGTCCCCATTTTATACCATGTGAGGGTCTGGTAGTGTAATCTAGTCCATGCATTTGATGAATGTTGGAAACACTCTTTCTAATGAGTGTTTTCCTAGAAGTGACCTGCATAGTACCTGGTCACTAGCAGGTTTGAGCGCTCTCTTGCCAGCCAATCAATTTACTTATCTGCGTGTAAAAAGCACCCAAGCAGTTATGAAGCTGGTTCTTATGCAGCACTGGTTTCTTGGGAGCTATTCACTGGCTCTCCAGACGTAGGAGCAGCAAGAGAGAATTCAAAAAAAATGAAAATAAAGCTTGGTGTTTATTATTTTTGTTTTAGTTGAAGAACTCTATTTTATTTCTAAGAAAATTTCTTACCAATGCACACAGGCTAAATTTTGAAGGTTAACTGCAAGTGCCATTAATAGAGATCTCTCCTGGCACACAAAACATCCCTGCAAATCTGTTCATTTTATTACAGTAGTGCAAACTCTTCCTTGGAACAATCTGCACCACTACTGAGATTTTAAAATGAAAACATATTAAAAAGACCATTGCTTAATGAATAATGATCAAGGGTGTTCTCAAACCCACTGCACTTATCTTTAAGACAACTGCCCAAGCAGCTAGAGTACCTATTTATTGATCTCACTCCTATGCTACAGAAGCCCAGAGAATTTCTCTGAGGAAAATGAGCTGATTACTCACACAAATCTAGTGTGATATTCCTTCTCCAAATCTTTGCCTGGACTCAGTGACAAACAAATAGAATGAATAAAGCAGTGATCGGACACCAGAACAAATAAATAGCAGTGACTATTAAAATCAAATTAATGAAATCAAGCTTCGTATCTGCTCTTGTAGCCAAAAGTGATGATGTTCCTCTTATTGTGAGTGATCTCACAGTGGCTGGAGATACTGTTGTGCAGTGCTGACAGTCTGAATGTGTACTGCAGCACACTGACACTAAAAGAAAACACACAGATCTCAGTAGAAGACAGAAGACGTAGTGTTTGTTGGAGCAAAGCAAAAATACCAACACTTGCATGTAGTCACTGCAGAACACACTCAGTCTGGTGATCTGTGCACATAGTTGTGACAGCAGCAATAAATCACAAGCTCTGCAACTGTTCAGAGGGAAGGTTTCCTGTGAACGTGAAGCCAAAGATTAAGGTGGATCACATGGTATTGGATTCACTCCATTCAATAGATAAGTTTTTGGTTATCTTATTAATCAAAGAACATACTACTATCTGTCTTAGGCATTTATGAAATGTTATTACTGTGTTATCTACACTGTGAACAAAACAGAAATAGACTCTGCTCTTGCTTTCCTGTGTTTTCGTATGAGCACATTGTTAAGTAAGGTATGTTATTTTAAAATTATATCTTCTACTGGAACTTCTGAAAGCATCGCTGTCTTAGCATTTTGCTGCACCTTTTACCTGATCACCTGATCACAGATAGTCATCTGCTTAGTTCCCAGTGACTTCTGTAAATTTTGACAACATAGTGCTATTCTACCAGAATAAAACTTTAAACTGACTTACATGACTGATTTCTATTGGGTAGAAAACATGCTAAGAAAAATCATTCAACATAGCAATGGAATAGAGTCGGCCAGTAGCAAGGAAGAAAACTTGTGTATAAGTATCCTGATGCTGTCCTAATTGCAAGGAATTTTATTCTTTTGTTGGATTTAAAATTAGGATAGCACTATTGTCATTTCTCAGTTACTTGTCATCCTACTTGATGTAGACATCTGACATCTCATGACAAATCTGATGCTCTAGAAGCTGAACTTCTCTCTGGTGAATTGTATTGAAATACAACCGTATTCAAGGTCATAGCTAAGAATCTAAGTGAATATGATAAAATTAAATATAATACATAGAATCTCATTCGCGTTTATGTCATCTCTTATAGGAGTGTCTCTGGAGGAGTACGATGATGAATAACACCAATCTTGAGACTGATGAATTTCTGGGGGAGTTGATTACAAAAGTTATATGAACCTCCATATAATCTTCATCTTGAATTTGCATTTTCTTTGCTATAGGTCTTTTACAGTGCAAAGAGCGTCAGAATGAGAGACACTGCTTTTCTCTTCACAGTTCATTGTCATACTACTCTACAAATAATAATTATCTGTTCACACACTTAACATGCACCAGTGGCAAACATTTCTGCTCTGCTATAAAGCATTATTTTAAAATTAATCCACTTCTAACCTACAATACATACTTCCGTCACCTCTTCTCTCAGCTTGTGTTTCTCTGAGTCTCATTGGCATGCTTACCCTTTGAACTCAATTGGCCTTCACTAGAGGGAACAAGAGAAGAGTGTTTTCTGTTATTTTCAGTCGAGACACCTTAAAGACACATTTTTGTTCTTCACATGTTTTCTGGATAACACTGAATACAAAGGGACTAGTAAGGAAACAAGTCTAAGAGCCCTGTAGGTTTTACCTTAACTCCTTCTGCAGGCCTAATATTGAAACATCTTGAGACATTTTCAGAGACTTTGTTACTAGCTTGTGATGTGCTTTCTTTTTTACTGCTTCCCTCTCCAATATCACAAGCTAATTTTTTTTTTTGTGGTCTGTTGAAAGTGTTTTAGAAAGAACATATTCATGTTCTATCACCTACACAGAGTGACAGTGCTGTCTTCCATTTTTTGCAGCAGCAGCGCAGAAGTTACTCATAAATTGTGCTGTGCATTTGATATATAGCCAACCACCAGAAGAAGCAAACTCACCCCCCTCCCCAGGTATTATTCTTCATTCGATAACTTCATTGTATTTACCAGACACTGCTAGTTACTATGGCATATATAATTACTCTTACGCGCCCTTGTCAACCCAAAGAAAAGAGGAGCACCATCGCCTGATTTGTACGTGTCAGTTTTCTGCAATCTTACGGATAATAAATGGGACACTTCTAATTGATCTGTATTTGTATGAACAAGGTTTACAGGTGGTTTATAAAGATTGTTCCCGTTTTCCCATTTGTTTTTAAAAGGAGTACATATCCTCTCACCTATGTTTTAGTAATAGCTTGGTGAAGTTCTAAGGAAATTCACAGAATAGGAGAACAATACTGAAGGGGTGAACAAACCCAGGAAATCAGACAACTTTGAAAATTAATATAAATTATCCTTCTGTGCCTGCCTGTTGTATATTGCCTTTATTTTGCTGAGTTTCTACTAGTAGTGATGGCATATTTACTTGTGTAAAGTAGGAGAAGCCAATGGGCTAAAGTCATATGTAGAATATGTTTCAAAACGCTGCAGAGCGGGATAGATGTGTAATCTAATTTTCCTTTTTCGGGTAGCCATCATGTGTCTGTATGCTGTGTGTAGCAACAGATAGCATAATGCACTACATTCTGAATTCTGTACCTGAGGAACACATAAAGCAAAAATAACAATTGCACCTGATTCTAAAAGTACTGCCTGTACTTCTACTTAGCTGAACAGACAGGGGTTATTTGCAAGCAGTATTTTCCCTTACTTTGTGGGAGGGTTTGAGGAAGGCAAGGAAAAAAATCTAACCATGTTTAAATGTCCTACCGGATTTCTTATGTCTTGCATGGGTTGATTAAAATCATGTGTTGCTGCTTGTCCCTTATCCTTTATCCCCTACAGAAGGAGCACATAGCAACAATTTGCAGCAAGATTTTATGTAAGTGTCCCCCTTACATCGATTTTGTGCAGAAAGGAAACATATGGTTCTGAAAGAGCATTAATACCCAGGTACAGCTGGTCTTTGAAGATTTTAAGTGATTTAGATAAAAAGAATGATCAAATGTCTCCCCAGGGAGACTGTGGCTGTTCTGACACGGTTCTTTGTAACAAGTGTAACATTTACAGGGAGATGTCTATGGAGACCTATGAATAGAATGGGGATTGTGTTGGCAAAAGAAAAATAGACATACAAGCAAATAAGACAAAAAATAAACTCCTCAACCTGGCCAGCAGTAGGGAACTTCGTCACAGTCTACCAAGTTGGCAATGAAGAAAAGCAAGCAAACTGATTAATTCATCTATTGTTATTAGTTAATACATCAAACAAACATTTCTCCGTGACAGCAGTGTCTCTGCACCAGGTTTTTATTATCCTGCAGTACTGGCACTCTTAAAATTCCCATTGCTCAAAGATTTTATATTGATTTAAAATGGAGTATTGTTTGCTGGATATGAAGACAGCTATCACAAAAAATTTAGAGTCACACTTAAGGTGAGATTCTGTTCAAAAGACTCACTGGATTTAAACAAAAGTTGCTTTTAAAGAAGGAAAGATCTAAGGCAACAGATTTATTTGAGGAGTTGCTCCCAAATAATGTTCAATCTTTATTTTTATTATACAGAAATATCACATACAACTGTACTTAATCAGGCTTCATTACTGCATACTTCAGAGTCCCAAGTGGAAGTGCCAGAGCTGAGACACTACTATGAACAGCTCTTGTGCAGGGTGAGATTTCCCAAGGTGTATGTTTTCAGGAGAGAGACTACTTTGCCAAAAGGATAGAGAATAAACTTGATGCAGAGAATGTGAAATTCAGAACAGAAAGTTCACAACAGAAGGCTGAGGAAACCTTGAAAATTTATGGAATTCCTATAGTGTCATAGCTGCAAGAGGTAAATTAAAGGAACGGGAAAAAGTCAAGAGGAAAGATGGAAGGGAATTATAAAATCCAGGCAGAGCTCTGAGAAGAGAAGCTGTTAAATACAAACAAGAAATCTAAACCATAGAATCAGAGGCTGTGAGCCAATTCTGCATAATTGAAGTTGTATTTTGCAGGACTTGCTTAAGGTAAAAATTCCATTTCAGAAATAATCCACTATCCCATCTGTAATTACAACAGCAACGAAAATGAAGTTGCTAATACAAAATTAACACAAACCCATCATTTTTCCTGAATTCCGTAGAAAGAATGTATGCAGATAAGGTGCAAATCTTGTCCTGGGGCTGCCACTGGATAACATGTCCCTAACTAGAAGGATTAGATCTACTATGACATAAGAAATCCTAAGCTAATTTGGAAATAGAACAGCTGAAGAAAGCCTGTTCAACAGAAGTTGGAATTAAAATGAGAGGTTATTTCTGTCTATGCTGATACTGGTGCCAGATGTGAAAGTCTGGGTGAGATAACCATCTTTGCAACCACCAAATCTTTCATAAGCCAGGAAGTTTAAGAGGCAAGATCAGATGTATTGTATCTAGGAGTGTAATAAGGAAAACTTCCTTTTATTCTTCTCATGTAAGGTTATTGCAATTAAAAAGAAAATGAAAAAAATATGTGAAGGGAGGAACAATAGGGTTTTTTTTAATGAGGAGACAAAAGATATTAAACACAAGTCAAAAGTTTAAATTATAGTAGTTATTTTAAAGTAACTAGAAATTGCTTCACATATTTTTAACAAAAAACATCCAAGGACTAAAGTGAGTACTTCAGTACTTACTCGAGGAAGTAGTTTCTCAAACCAAAACTATGCTATTATAAATCTTAAGTATGTCCAAGTTGCAGTCTTGTTCTATAATATCTGCATGTGTATTTTATAATGTTATAGGTTATTAAGCATTGTTGATGTATAAAAAGACTCAGAAGCATTCGCTGCTCATGGATCGTTACAGCACAAAGAGGTAGTAGCTACATAACAAATTAGTAACAGCTGGATGATTTGGAACCAGAAGGCCTAACATGCCAGTATAGGGCAAATTTCACTCAGTTTACGAAACAAGACTACTTTACCTAGGGCAATAAAACAATGCCTCTAGACTGGATTTTGCAGAACCTGGGGCACTCTTTTTGAAACCACACAATAACTTAGGCATGACAAAGATGTCACAGGATCAGGGAGCCCAGCAGAGAAATTCACTGCCTGGAAAGATTCTGACTTGAGAAATCCTGATTGCTTGAAGAGTCAAAATGAATAAAGGAATTAAGCTTGAGGTTACAAAATTAAAAATGGAAGTCTATGCTTCTGTGCTGTAGTATGTCTCTATGAATATTTTGATTTCTTTAAGAAATACAGCTGCCATCTTTTGTATTTAGAAAGATTTCAGTGCATGAAGTGCTTAAGATGGGTTTTTTCAATGGAAAGACTCTTCAGTTTTATTGTCATATTTCAAAAGAAATTTTCTTGATGTCTTTTGTTCTTTCCCTTTATCAGCCATCATTGCTGAGTAATGCCCAGGGTCATACTTTTGAAAAGCAAATTCTTCCTTTGCAGCATTGCTGCAGGACTTATGGCAGAGCATATATCCAGAGAACTAGGTGCTTATCCTTTTATAAGACGTAGGTTGATACCTGGCACAAAATACATTCCCATGTATACACAGTTTTGAAATATTAAGCAAGAAATACATTAAATCTAAGGTAATTTATTCCACCAGAAAGCATACAGCAAGTTATTAGTCCAGGTCATTACTTGCTTGGACAAAACTTCAGACTGAGCCAAAATCTTCACCACAGAGTGCAGGAGCTTCAACTGAAGTCAAAATAGTTGACCCAAAGTATCAATGCATCAGTAGAATTTATTACCAGAATAAAATTTACTTGAAAAAAAACAAAACTCCTTCTCACATCTTTTGGCAAAACAGCAGATATTTAGTAAAATGCAATCATTTTTGCCTGTAACAGATTTCCACCCGTAATAAATCTTAGTACAAAAAGTCACTAGCATTTAACTCAGTGACAAAATTGGACCAGTGTGTCTAATGGGACATTAAGCATTAATATGGCCTTGCAGAAGGATTGTTCAAGTCATTCATTGCTAAATCCGGCTTCAACAAAATAAATAAATTCTGTTCATTGCAAGGAAAGCAGAAGTGGACCTTTAATCACAGGATGATTCAAGAGATAATCCTTGTAGAAGAGGTTTGTTACCGCTGAAGGTGATCACTTAACAAACCCTGACTGTGAGTGGGGTTTCTGTTGGGTTTACTAGATGGGGACAAACTTTGTAGCAGGGCCTGTTGTAATAGGACAAGGGGTAAGGGGTTTTAAACTCAAAGAGTGTCAATTTAGATTAGATAGAAGAAAGAAGTTTTTTACAGTGAGGGTGGTGAAACTCTGGAACAGGTTGCCCAGTGAAATGGTAGATGCCTCATCCCTGGAAACATTCAGGGTCAGGTAGGACAGGGCTCTGAGCAACCTGATGTAGTTAAAGATGTCCCAGCTCACTGCAGGGGGTTTTGGACTAGATGACCTTTAAAAGGTCCCTTCCAACTCAAACTATTATTCGATTCTATGATTCTATTTTAAAGTCATACAGCAGATCCTTAAAAGAACCTTAAAAATTTCCCTATTTATAATTTGATTTCTAATCCATCGTTCCAGCATTTTTGTCCAACTGGTTTTATGGTTGTCCAGGATAAAATGTGACTAGTTAGTGTATGACATGTTACCTCTGCGGTATATGAACATACTTTGATTTCTACAGCACTGAGTCAGCATTCCGATGAGTTAGCATTTATATTCCCGACAGCTGTTTATTCCTCTCAATGTAATTTCAGAGATAAATGTCCAGAAGGGCTTTGCTGCCCCAGATCTATCAGAAAACATATTTAAGATATTCTGTGGTATTTAAATCATAAAAAAACCTTATTCAGTAATGCAAGGACAAAAAGTGTTTAATTTTTAATATTAAATAACTAAACCTTACTATATTATTTTTAAATATAATGTACTAAAGAGTTGAAGTATTTTTATTTTCTATGCAAAATCGCATCAATGGTTTTTAGGGACATTATAAATTTAAGAAACATGCTTAAACTTCCAGTCAGTATTTTTACTCTATTCATTTTACTTGGCATTGAGAAAATAGCCTTGAAAAGACTTCCTTGAAGAGATAAGAACCAGTGCACATGAAGGACCAAATGGTTCCTGGAGCAGCTGATTGATTGTATCTTACTAAGGCCATGGGAATAGTTGGCCTAGTGGAACATAAACCTTGATAGTAGGCAGAATTAGCAGATGAGGATTCATTGAATTCCAGAAGTCTTCAGGTAATGCTGCAGGGCTATTCTGGCAAATATGGTATAGGCTGTAGTCATTCATATGCTGTCATTTTTTATCTGCTTTTTTGTTTGTTTGTTTATAGTCTTCTCATAAAATAATGCTGATGTTGCAGAGTAGCCTAGATTTTATTTTCCTGCCCCAGCCCTATAGAATCTATGGGGCGTACTACCTGTTTTAGCACAGCTGCCTAAGCTTTGGATTTTAGTAAACTCTTTCGAGAAGATCTTTCTTCTAAACACTCTTCTGATAGATGTGGTTTTACAATATGGCAGGGAAATGAACTGCTGGCAAGATTATAGAAGTGTCTGTTATCCATGCAAAAATAAAATCAAGTTCTGAATCCCATTAGAGTAATTATTTTAATTATATGTAGTAGAAATTAATTCTATAAATTACTTATGATACTGATAAGAGAATAAATACTTTATTGCTCTATTCTCCTCTGTCCTTTCAAACTCCATTTTGTCTTGTCTCAGGACAAGATTCTTGATATAACCTCTCTAAAAATTCAGTTCATATCCTCTATTACCTACCTTTTTCCTTTTCCTAATCTCTAGGATTAGGAAACAGTCCCTTTTTTCAAACTCTGATAAAAAGATATCTTTGCTTATTGAAGTAATAATAGATAGTGCCTAATAATTTTAATTTTATTCTTATTCTTATTGATTTTTTAAATTCTTCATTTCCAGGGTAGAGTATAAAGAACCGTGAACACTATTAGAGAGAAGAGTTTTCCAATAGATCCTCTCTGCACCTTAATACTTTGGCTGCTCTAGACCACCAACCATCAGTTCTTACTGAACTTTCTATACTACTGGCAAGTACTTTTATTTTTATTTTCCTCCCATGGTTCCTATAAAATTAGAAATAAAGATAATTGGACAAATTTACTTGCAGGCAATTCCATTCCTTCAATCATTTATAACTGTATCATAACATAATCATAACAGTAAAGTAGGACTTTTAAAATGAAAGCAGTACTTCTGATGCTGAACTCCTTAGTAAAACCCCAAAAGTTGAATGTTATTACCCTAGGAATTTTTTTTTCCAAAATCTTTACTTATGTGAATAAATGAGGTTAAACATGAGGTGAAAATCTGCATCTATGTATACCATTCAGAATTAAGTTGTGATGCAAACGTTATTGTGAAAAGAAACCATCTTGAATCCAAGCATTCAAGATTATTTATATGGCTGTGACACATACACCATAAATAAAAATGTGTGAGTAGAAGATAATAATCTCTTTGATCTATTCATGAAAAATTTTTTGGGCCATGTCTGTACCAGTGTTGCATTGCCAGTGTAGACTAATGTATAACTCTCTCAAAAATCATTAAATGAATCTTGAAATTGGACACTGGTTGTAAATTATTATTATCCCTTCTAAAACCAATTCATAATCCCATGTCTTCATTTGTCACTTTTCTTCTGGCTTTGTAAAACATCCTGGAGATTGCAGTGCCTGTAATGTAATTTTGTGTATATGTGTTCAAAATTCCACTTAGCTTTAAAAATGTAGCAAAGAACGGGCATCAGAGTCAATATATTGTATAAAGGGTTTTCTAAGTTTAATGCTTTGCTTTATTCCTAGATTTCTGGACAGTACTGTTTCTTTTTTATAACTCAGACTTAAAAGACATGGAAAAAGAATTTGATTCACTGAAATGCTGCTTTAAGTGATTGTGCATACATTTCTCTGCCTCTTGAGAAAACATAAGTTTGCACAGCAAACAGTTGTATATATGTGTGTATATATATATATATATATATATATATATACTGTCACTGCAAGAACTCTGAAAGAACTTTGTGCTGAGATTTGCAAGACTATTCATGGCATATCCAGCACAAAACTTTGCCAAACACTGTAAAAATATTATACCAAAATCAACAATGTTATTTTTCCCCCTCATAAAATGAGTATCTGGTTTTTGGAAATATTGTCACTAGTGTTGTTTGTAGAACTTCAGTGCCTGAAGTTCCTAGGTGAGATTGATAGACATGTATTACAGCCTAGAAGTGTTTACAATCTAAGTATGTCTGTGACAGTATTGCTATGAGAAAAAGATTGAAATGATATTATTACATATAGTTTAATACATTTTTTTTTTGTTGGCAGAGCATATGCCAACAGCACTTGTAGAAGAAATATTTTTATGGCAGTGTTATGATTCAGTGCTGTTGGGGTTGGGCAGTAGCAAAGAATATGTAAATTTACAGGGAGGTAATCTTTATAAGTACAGCCAAGTCTTAAAACAGAATGCTTCTGTGAAAAGGTTTTACTGAGATGCCATCATTTTATTATGATCTCTTACTCAAAGACTAGTTTAAATGTAAATGAAATTATGGCATGAATATATGCGTCCTCTAAGTGACCCATCAGCACGGTATCAGTGGGTGTAAACACTACTACCCTTGGTTCTCACATACCTCTTATCAAACATGACACTTTCATTTTATTAATCTGTATCAACACCCCCTCTTTTGTAGGAAGAAACCATTATAGGAGAGAAGAGTCATGTCAAGACGAGACTATTGGGCACTGGCTGGACAGGCAGCTGTAAGGCCTGACCCCCTTGTCTGTTATCTGGTCCGCTGTGACACTTCCAAGTGTGCCTGGGAAGCACACATAATGGAAAAAGGCTCTCTGGATAGGCAAGATAGGATTGCTTAATATGCAGATAGTAGCCCCAGCTTCAGAGTATGGGATCTAGCTGAATTACTGCTGTACTCTGATGTTTTCTGATGCAAAGAGCAATCTTTTGGGCATTCCTAGCCGAGAATCGCCAAAAAAAAGTTAGAGACTGCAGTTAATTAACTGTAGAAGCCAGAATCAGGGAAATTCAAAGATCAGAAAAAATGTTTTCAAGGCCAAATGCTACCTTCATCCTTTTTCTGGTTTTGTTGAAGGGAAATTCAGGGAGAATAGATAACTGGGTTCTGGATATTTTGAGACATGGGATATTGTGTAAGGAAGTGTGTATAACGCATTGCTATAGTAATGGGTGCCACAGTTGGTATCTTTTATGGAAAAAAATTAAAGTCTTTAAAAGTGAAGTTACATAAGCAACTGCTACTTCAGTCACATGAGCCTTCTAGTTATCTATAATGTCTTAGAACTTGTTATATTTTACATCTTGTGTAGCAAAGAGAGTCAGTTACAGAAAGTGAGACTTCATATAGATGAAAATGCAGATTACCCTGAGCTGAGCAGGCTACTAAAGAAAGACTCTGGTCTTTATTATGACGTACTATACTAACATTACAATTAGCTATGGTGTCTGATATCTGCTAATGTGCCAACACTAACAAGAAATTACAATAACAGACTGGAAAGCATTTTTAATGGTATTTCTAAAGTGGAAATATTCAAAATTACTTGGGAAACACATCTGTTCTGACATCTTTTATTTATCTTTCTCTTCTCATCCTTCACTTCTCTTTTACACTTCTTTCTACTGCTGACTATAGTCATGGCTTATCTGTTCCAAGTTCCAAACTGAGATAAGCAGCTTCCTGTCAAATAAGCCAATGCTGCTGAACGAATTGACCTTGACATGACTGCTGTGAAGCCAAAAGCCACAAGCCAAATGCTAACAATTGTTAGGTATGTCAGTGCTAATTTTTTATTATTGATGCATGTCATAAAAATATCAGGTGATAAAGACACACAAGAGTGCAGTCCCTTGGTTCATCAAAATCTAATCCTCTTCAACCTCAATGAACATTTAGGATCAGATATAATCTGAATAAAACCTTTTCTATATGCATATTACCTGTGGTATTAGCTCCCAGGTTACAGAAGGTATTTGCACAGAAAATACATGCAAAATTAGGGATGCCACCCTCACAGCAGTAATACTGGCAATGACTTGGACATGCCAAGTAGCAGGTGTTTGGACCGTGCCAGTCAAGGTTTTGTCTCAGTAATTATTGGCAAGACATGGCTGTTCCTGTTTTTCTTGATCCTTGATTGCATTGGCTCAGTGCATCCCCTCTTGCAGAATACACTCCATGAGGAGGTGCATAATCCATGAGAATTTTTTCTTATGGATACATCACACATAAATTTCATCAGAATAGCAGACTTTTTTTTTTCTATTTTTAAGACCACTCCAAATCATTCAGATGTGGAGAAAAACATGACCATTCATGAAGGAGCTCTGTACTCCAAGCACATCCTGAAAGCTCTTCTGAGAACTAACTTCTTCTCTAAGTAATCATTGGAAGCAGGAAAATGTGAGGTAGAAACACCTATCTCCCAACTTCTTTCCCCAGAGAAAACAGAGGTTTTTGGGAGGGAGAAGGAAGCCTGTCAGCCTAACATTCAGAATAAAGGGAATTAATTTGCACATACAGAATTGCTCTGCGCAGAATATGGGGTACAAGCAATCTTGCTTTTTAAAAACACTGCATGGCACTGGCAGCATTGAGGGTTGACTGGAATGCTGCTTTATGTTTTTACATGAGAGTTACCACACCAGTAAAGATAATTACAGGTGAGTAATTACAATGTTTGAAGACTGTCATGTGTGGATTACAGTGATAGTATTTCCTGCTCAATGTTCAAGGCATCTCACTAGAAATGGGTATATTTCGGTTTCCCTAAATATATTTTTAAGTGTTAAAAGTGTAATGAATGACAGCAACATGACAATCCTGCCTGATACAGCATGGGCTTATTGGATTTACTATGGTTTAATAATGTGGTTTCTGTAAAACGCTAACTGGTGCATTCTGATACATGTTCTCAAACTATAATAGCCCTCGTTTCTGCCTTTGGAGGAAGCCTCTGGTTATTCTGAACTGCTTGCTCGGTGGTTGGTTGATTTCATTCTTCTTACAAATTACTCTCTAACAAAAGATGAATGAACAGTGACACATCTAAGGACCATCTAATTTGGAGGACCTCTTTGTCAATGTCTCACTGCCATTGTCAGCCTGGTCTGGCATTTCACATCACCAAGAAGAGAAGGAATCTTGACAAGGGGATCCAACTCACTGTGGAGCCATTTTCTCTTTTCTTCTCCTGTTCTGTCACTGAACAAAGCACAGTTAGCCAGGACCTAACAGCTCCTTGGACACCTTTTAGAAGCAGTGGGTAATGTCATGTTCAGTGTTCCCTACATCGGCTTAGTTTCCCATACTTGCATATTTGATCCTTTAATTCTCATTCTTCTTTTTTAATTTTTATTTCCTTCATTTTTTATTTCTTTTCCAGAATAAAGCCCGCTCAATTATTTTCCCAGTGAAAATCATCCTGTCCCATGTGTTTGTTCATTGTTGCCTTTCTCTGAACTTTTTTCAGATCTAATCTAACATTTTCAAGATGCAAACATCAGAACAGCACACAGTATTCCAGGTGTAAGCAAATTGTGGCATTACAGACTGGCATAATGTTCCCTGCTTTGTTCTTTTTAGCTTTTCTAACAAACATTTGCATTTTTGGATTCGTGCCGTGCACTGAGTTGATGTTTTTATGAAAATGTCTATCTGTCACACTCCCAAACATTCACTTCTGAATGGTAACAGGCAACTGAGAGCTCATCACTATATTCATAAAGCCAAGAACACTTTAGCCCACGTACATCATTTCACGTTTATCTACACTAAATTTCCTCTGCCATTTTATTAACCAGTTACTTACTGTTAAGGCCCATTCACAGTTCTGTGCATTCAGCTCTAACACATCCTACATGTGTATGCTCAGCAAACTCTTCCACTTCACTGCTAAGATCGTTTTCCAATCAATTTTTGAGTTTGTTAAGAAGAATCAATTGCCTGCAGGATTCTGCTGGTAACTTCTCTCTATTGTCACTGTGCTCACAGGGCTGAAGGTTTGGGAAGGGGCGCGACTATGGTGCTGGGGAATGTGGTATTTAGCATAGGTCTGTAAGGGTGCTGGAGAGCACTGTGGTCTCTTACCTTGGACTTCATGCACAAGAACCATTTGCAGCGCTGTACTATGCTCTGTCTCTTGCACTGGGATCCTGCACACTAGCAAGAGCTAATCAATCTGTTCTGTAACTTCATCTGTGCCTGACATACTGGTCATGTGAGCCGATTATTTGCCATTTCCCAGCAATGGAGGACTCGGCGATTTCTGCCAAGATTCTGCATTAACTGTGGTCTTCTTGATTTTTTTCTATATGCAGTCCAGACTTAGGGCCTTTGCCTATTATGTGATTTGACCCCCATGTTAAACATCCCCCTTCACGTGATCAGAAACATGTAAGCGAGATAAAGTTCAGAAGTCTGACTTTGCATAGAAGGTAGGACACTAATAGTCTTTGCCAAAGGAACGCATCGGGCCATAGGAAGAGTATTTTAGAGCAAAGGAAGTTTAACAGTACATAGCCTTGTGACCCAGTAAGATGGGACCCAATACAGCAGTTTAGTAAGGAAACTATATAGATGGTGAGTAGAAAGTCTGTGGAAATATGACTTGGTTTGATACATGCATGCAAGAAAAGGAATTGTATAACCTATTGGAAGTGAGTGAGTATTCCAGCAACAGTTAGCAAAACAGATAAAACCTGAACTTTTAAATAGCAGTTGGGGTTTTATTTGGTTTGGATTTCATGGGCTTGATTTACCACTACAGTGCACTTAATTTCGCTGTTTGCATATGGAAAGTGAGTATGAATGTTCTCAAGTCTGCAAGGAATTCCAAATTGTGAAAATTATCATACCTCTGAATTTGGGCTTGTGCTTTTCACTGGTTTGTGTTTGAATGCCGTTTGTTCCTGTCTAGGGAGCACAGACTGAAAGAGTATTTTGTTTTCCACATGCAGTGAAGCAATGGAAGTATTTGTCACTGTGCCTTTGAAACATCATAGTTACATTTGTATCGGTTGGTAAGTAACATACACTCAAAGGGATGTTAGCAAATCAAACCAAGAAATACCTTACATGTATCCTCTCTATTTGTGTGTGTGTGTGTAAATTGTGTGCAGAAGAACTGGGCAAACAAATCATTATGACATTGTAACAATTGTAAATAATCACTCCCGGCTGTAATGTCAAATAAGCAGCCAAGGAATTGTACTGTGGTACAGTACCATCTAGTGGCCCAATGGAACAGGGCTTGATTGGAGACTGGTACTGCAAGTGTTCAGTATTAAACTGCCAAATGCTGCATTGTTAATGCTTCATACTATTATCATCATATTAATATCATCATCAACAACATCATCATCATCATTCAGAAAGCATCTTTCTACTTCTAAGAGATATGTAACTTACTGGGCAACCTTGAAAATCTAAATATAACAAGACACCTTAGTGCCCTGGCTTGTGCATCCAGCTACTCAGACACAGGTTTTTGAACTCTGTGATTGTGATACTCAAAAAAATGTGTTTTGAGTTTTAAATCAAACATTCCCTTTTTGAGATTTTTTTTGTCAATTACTATTTCACTGAGTATTATTGCAAATAAAAGTAAGTTCTATCTCCAGAGCAAAAAGTCAAAGAGAGTTCTTAAGCCATTACTTAACAAATAGTATGGAAACGAGAAAAGGCAAATTTACTACATTCATACAGCTTGACGCTGTAACACCTTCTCATTCATCCTGTATTAGTGTGATTCACTTTTTGTAACTCAGTATTTTCAGTTGTTAAAAAACAAATTGTTGTAGTTACTTAGCCAAACCATAAGCTTTGCAGCCTTAAGATACAGTACAGATAATCCAATGTTTATATGATGAAATAGTAAGAATTAAATAGAAACTTACATTTATAAGCATGAGACTGCTATCCTACAGAAACAATACAAGTACTTACTTTGTGACTGCTAGACTATAGTGCCTTCCCCAGTAATGGGGTCTTGTACTCAACAGTGCCGAGGTAAAGGCATGAATTTAATTTTTTGGATTGTAGTCCCCTGTGCTCTTACCAAGTTTCTGAAGGAACACAAAACATGCAAAAAATTACATAAACATTCCACTATCTAAATTACTAATGATGTTTAGAGGTGCCAAATGCCAATATATGACTTTTCAAATAAAGCATAAAAATCTGGTGCTGTGGCTTAGCTCTGCACTTCTTTCTGAATAAATGCTATTTAAACGATTTGTACTCATAGTTTTTGTAATCTAAAGCAAAGCAGAGACTGTGTTCTTTACCATAGAACTTAAAATCAGTGAAGTTTTGCCACACTTAAGCTTTTTTTCCCTGTTCAAAGTGTTGAATTTCAAATGTTAAAAATCAATTTATTTAAGAGCTCTAAAATACAATTCCAGTAGATTCAGGAAGGTTCTACAATGGAACTGAACTATTCCAAAATGTAAACATAAGTGGGAAATCCATCCATCAAACTTCAAATACAAATTAATTTCATGCACTCTACAGCATGTACCACATAATCATAAACCATTTACATGAAAATGGAAAAGCTGCATGCAAAAATCTCTTGTTGCTCACAGTGTGAAAGTAGATAGCTTGTTTTAAAACAAGTGCAAAAATAGCATCTGCTTTTCACAGTTTGGATGTTACTTATTCAGATAATTTATTTGACAGCCATTGTGACACAATCTTTTCTTAATATGTGGAAAAGTAACATATATGTACTATTTTAGTTCTCAATCAATAAGAGAAAAAAACTGTTGCTGGAGAAGAAAAAGAAAGAAAGTCCGAGAAAAATAATTAACTTTTCTTTTATGACATCTGTATGATTTTCATATCCAAATGTCAAGGAATGCTTGAAAGATAAAGTAGGGGGAAAAAAACCCAAAAAAATCAAAACAAACCCAGAGGGAAAAAATCCAAACAAACAAAAAATGCCAAAATTAAAAAGAAAAAAAACAAACAAAAGAGTATTGAAAGCAGTATTTATCTGAGGTCTTATTCAGGCAATTATTGACCCAACCTATAATTCCATTCACTTGTCTAATACAAATGCCCTCTTTTGAAGAGGGTATTCTCAGAAAGAAGGTACAGAGAGGACAATAAACAGAAGAATGGACAATGTTTTCTGGTCCAAACCCAGACCATATCCTTAGCAATGACTTCCAGAAGTCATACAATATGGTACTTCTTTCTGGTATTTTTCTGAGTGTATTTGTTGATACGCTGCTCGCCCTGGGAAGTCCTAGGCCAAATCACAGTATGCGAACCTCAGATTTACTCTATTTCATTTGTGTTAAAGACCATATTTTTATTGTAGTAATCAGAAATGCTGGAGCTGTCTCAAGAGGGGATATTGAGAACGGAGAGTGGGGTATCCTTATTAGGGCTTTCACCTTTAAATGAAAAATTGCATGTGAATCCCCACACCTTTTGCCTCTTTAGTTTTATTTTCTTTTTGCATGAGGTACTGACTGAACAATGCAATGGCTATAGTTGGCTGATTCTTAACTAACAGGGTCATCTTAATATTTAGAACTGAGGGGATTTTGCTCTTCCCAGACCATCTATTCTGCAGTGATAAGATTCTGATAACTTGTCTACACATAAGTATAAAAACATAGCTTTCCAATTGCTATGTAATTGTGGAACTTCTATTATTATCTGTATTGTCAAAGTACTCTGACTTACCATGATGCTTCTACTAACATTGTCTGGAATTTTGCCATTTACTTCAAACACAGGAAGTTCTTATCCTTAAAGTATCTGTGTGTCTGACATTTTTCTATCATTGTGAAAAAAATTGAGCATATTTACAAATATTTAGGAAAGGGCAGTGAAGCCATCTTCCATTTTCTCCTTATACTTATTTCTTCTTGTCTAACTACTGCTATGTGTTTTTAGTTACTTTTATGCCCCCTATAGTCCTGCGATGTTGTATTTGTGTTCGGTACTTTCTGCCTCTGACGGGTTGCCTTGTTCATAGAGGCTCTGCAACTGTGGTTTGTAAACTGTGTGTCTGCAGGATACATGGGGGTGGCACATTTGTTTTGCTGCCAGCTTTATTGTTTTCTTCCCAAGTGGAGTTTTCTTTTTCATGAATTGTTCCAAGCACTCAAGACTCTTATGTCCACAAAGACCATGTTGCCTCTGGTGTTTGAAACAGGTGTGGCACTTAAGAAAAAATTAACGTAGTTTAGTTAGACATTACATTTTTCTCTGGAGTGCCAGCATACAACAGAAGGTTGCTGGTGATTTTTTAACCTGGTGTCAAGATATATTTTTTTCTTCCAGGACACTGGTGTTGAAGTAAATCATGTGCTATTGCAGACCAGTTTCTCTTTTCATTGTTTTCTCTTTCCAATACAGGTGACTATTCCCTTCTTGCTGCGTGAGTTCTGGGTCTACATCAACTTCCACACCTCACACTGATACAGCACAGACAGAGTTCACAGAGCTTCTGCATCTTTTTTTTTCTTCTTCCAGGGTGTATGCAGAACTGATGTTCCATATGCTTTTTATCAGGTGGAATGTATATAACCATTTTATCGTGAGACCACTTGGCCCTGCAAATGCTGATAGTGACATCTTTTATATCTGGTTGACGTTTCTTGAACTATCAAGTATTTCCAGCATAGGCTGACTTCAGGAAAGCTTTCCTATCTGGCTATTACTTCCCTAATGTGATCCTTTAGCTGCAGGCACTTCTTAAGTGGTTTGGTTTTGTAAGTGAATTGCCTTGCAAAGTTAGAGGGCCAGTGCTACAAAATAAATCTTTTTAAATTCAAACGGCATGTATTCAGATTATGAATGACTACAAGTCTCCTGGAAGTCCTGTGAATATCTGTGCAGAAAGGAGTTCTGACTGGGATTTCATTAGTTGTGGGCATATCAGTCCATACTATATTGTAGTGTCTTCATCCTCTATTACCATTTCACGTTTCACAGCTTCTCAAGGTGAACCACACCTCTTACAACCACATTTTTTTCAATCACAAAAGGGATAAAAAGGGATAAAAAGTCAAATACTCCCCTCGAGAGAAAGCGAGCCACACCACACAGCTGCCAGTGCTGTCCGCCTCTCAAGGCCAACCAGACACGCCTCGGCAGAGTGACAGCAAAGTGACTCCCTCGCCTGGGCAGAGTGACAGCAAAGCCACCTTCACTTTGGTCCGCCGGAAGAAAGAGAGCGAGAGCTTCCTCTCTCTCCTTAATTATACTCTTGCTTATGTAAAATCGTATGGAATACTGGGAACATGACCTTGGTTCCTTGGTTACAACCTGATCACCAAGAAAGGCCTAGACTCAAAACCACTACAATTTCTAAAAGCCAGTGTAATCCAGACTGTAGCTGAAATGTAACAAAACTAACCCAGACATGCAAAGGAATTGAAGCCTCCAGAATTTACTGTTTATATGCTACTGATACACCAAAACAGCAGGACAGCTTTTAACTACTTTTCAAGCATTTTTCTCAGAATGTCTTAATGTGTAAATTACCTACAGTATTTCTAATAGCTAATGAGCTATTGAGAACAGTAGTCCATTCTCATCTAGATTCCTCATTGAACTTGGCAAAGAATGACTCCAAACACACAGCTGCAAATGCCTGAACTGAATCATGGCTAGGCTTCGCGAACAAAGACTATCTACATAAAATGTAGCATTTTAGAACTTTCCAAGGTTGTATTTGTCCTTTCTTTAGGTTCAAATCTTTGAAGCAGGGACTTAAATCCCAGTATCCCAGCATGTATCAGGTTACATGCTGTTCTTACATAGGTCTTCCTCTGTTTCTATTCCTCTTAAAATAAATGAAAATAACAGTAACTGTGATATTAACTTAGGTTGTCTCTCACACTCCTAGAAAATTTAGGAGTAAAATGTACTTCTCTTATGTACCTAGTCCTTTAACACTGAAAACTAGCAAATGCATCAATGCATTACATCACTAGTGAATATATGTAGTAAAGACCAGAGGTGATCCCCAGCATAAATCAGCATCCAAAAATCAACATCAAAAGATGTTTGTTATAAAGGTAGAATTGTAGTTTACAAATGCCAAGTCAAATCAGATGCAAATGAAACACTTCTTGAAAGCATCAGTGGTGCACTTCACTTACATTGAAAGTAAATCACGAGATATATTGTGATCATAAAAGACATCATGACAGTTTGATAATTTTAACCTGTATTTGTTGAACGATTGATTCAGTTGTTCCTCAGCAGAAAGGCTTCCTTCTTGGTCGCTCATCTGACAGGTTTCATGAAGCTCCATCCCTGCAACAGCTCTCAGTTTTGTTTGCTCTGGCAACGCTGGGAAATTCATATGGTCTGGATAATAATAAAGAAATTTCTCTGATGCATAATTCAAAATAACATCTATAGTTTGATTCAATTCTCTCTGTGATGTTGCATTTGGATAAGTGGCTGTTTAGATAAATATAATCTGTTTTGATTTTTGCATATAAGGTTGTTTCCCTATTCATATTTCCAACAGACCTGAGATGTATAGGTCAGACAATTTATAGGTATTTTGGAAATAACCTGAAATTCTTACTCCGTATAAAATTCTGCCTGACCAATGAAGAACTGACTTCCACTGTATCATATGGGCATGTAGTAACCAAATGTTTCACCCTTGAAAACATCAGGAGCTTTGCTTTATACTATAATGAAAACTGTAAGTAGAAGAATCAAGTCACTAGTGCCTTGAGGCATAAATGCAGCTATAACACCCCTTAAATTACCGTAGGTGTAATTTTTTGAAATAATGAGATTGAGAGAGTTCAAAGTGGTGTTAAAACAATTATGTGCAAGCACCAGTACATCCTTCACTGGGCACATTTCACTAGCACAGCTCACAGTTTTTGCAGTGAACTACATCAGGACGCAGACTGAGTGACCTCTTGGAATCCTGCCACATTTCCAGCACCTGTCAAATGTTTTTTTCTGTAGGGCATGCAGACAATGGAAACACATTAAAATAACCATATCTGCCAACAGGGGCAGGTCCAGAGAACAGAAATTGGCCCCCACAATACATGCAGCTGATCAATGACAAGGATTGATTCTATTCTGTGTGTTCAGTCAGCCTACCATAAAGAGTGTCTTTAACAAGTACAGTGGACAGGATGGCACAACTACTCGATTAGCTGGGGTGTTGATGCCACATAGCATAGCCATAGCAACTTCTCATCATGCATCTAGACTGCATTCCTTCCATTTGAGTCCTTTGTCCTCCCAGACAGCTATTACAGGGTAGAGAGGAAAATTATTTTAATGGAAATAATGAACAATGCTCTTTTTCATCATATCTTTCTGTGTACCTTGTAACACAGTTTATAAAAATCAATCTATAAAAATCTACAATGCCAGAACATATAATGTATTTTAATTGAATCTGCAACATATACGTGCATGAATTTAAACAGATTATTTGCATGAATTAATGTGAATATATAGCGTGTGTTTTTCTTTGCCTGCTATCCAGTAGATTATTATTAGCAATAACAGATTCTAAAACTAGCTTTGCACATTTGATAAATGCCACTGGGGGAGGGGAAGGAGGAAAGAGTATAACAGTGGCTGAGCTAAGGCAGCCTAAGGCATTTTTCTTCCTATACAAGGCAGAGACAGACAGAATGGATTGGGGACACTGTTTCAACAGTATCCTTTGGTCTTTTGGAAATGTCCGGCCTTGGCTTTCTCCTTTTTTCTCCGTGTCTACTATGATGCTGTCAGGGAGACAGAGTCCTTGACTTACACCCAACAGCTGAGGCCATGACCCTTTACAACTATACCCCAAACCTTGTACCCACTGGAAGATTTAAATCTGTTCTGTGGCAGGCCCCTGCATGATATGTTTAAGTGGTATAGAATAAAAATCTCCTTCTCTGTCTCTTCAGTTAACTCAGAGGAAGCCCAAACTTCATTCCAAAATGCATATGCCAAAAAACCTGGCTTTATAATGTATTTATAATCCATTGTATTTATATTTGTATGTTTTTTTTTAAAAATGATGGCATAAAGAGGCCCTGGGTAGCCTTTTCATAACATGGTTGTCCGTGAAGTACATTTTATATGTATTAAAATCTCCAACATTTGTGAATCTCCTTTGATATTCCTGTAACTGCCATAAAACCTAACTGTACATTGATCTCAAAAAGGTATGTTAAATGGGCATCTTTCATAATTAAATTAGGCTAATATATCTGTTGCCTTCTCAAGTAATTAGATCTCTTGTCAATTTTAAAAGTAATCAGGTTGCCAAGAAAGTACACATTCTACAGCTATTTTAAAGGTCAAAATAGTTTTAGATTTTAATTTTTTTTATTTAGTTGATTCGAATTCTTACAGTACTCAGACTTACTTTTTTATTTATAAATAGTTGTAATATTAAGGTGTTTAAACCTGGTTCTGAATGGATGGGTGAAAGATATGACTATTTTAATTAAATTCTAAAAGGACATTCTGTATATAACCTTTGAGCACATCCCTGAAGTCATTGTTGAGAAAAACTCTAGCTGACTTGATAGACTGAAATTTGGAATATAACAGACATAAAAATAAAAGTAGGTCAGTAAGATATAATTGTAAGCACTCTGCACATATTTTTTCACATTATCTTTGCTAATATCTAGGAAAACACCGTTCTGCAAATATGTACAAATAGTGCCTGATTTCCAAATAACATTTTGGTTAACTTCAATGGTATTGTTGATATTTATTAATACAATATTTTTTCATGCAGTTGTTTACAGTTAGATATAGTAAATAATGTGTCATACAAGAAAAATGTGAAAGCAATCACTTACTCGGGCACTACAGAACTTCTCAATCTATTTTAAAATATTTTAGAAAAGGAAAGGGAATTACATGATCAATGTTAAATTTCTAAGTTGTGTTATCAGTAACAGTTAGGAAATCCTTTCCCCTATCCTGACCTTTATTTATCAGTAGCAGCAATTTGAATATGCAGCATTTTGTTAGCAGTTTAAATATTCAAAGTATAACAATAAAATAGATTTAATATTTTTTTCTTAATAGCAAAGAACTATAAAGAGAGCAAATACTCTCTCTGGTTTAGTGCAACAGAGAAAGTAAACACTAATTATAGCAAATAACTATTAGTGTCAAAGGATTCCAAGACATTACCAATATATACTTAAGCATTTCAGAGCAGACAGTGACCTTACCTTCATAGCCAAGGAAAAAGCATGTCAGCAAGTTAGGATTGACCTCCTCCAAAATAGTATAAAAGGCAGAGAAAGCACCAGGGCCTTTTAAAGAGAGTTTATCTAAAAAATATTCAGTTCTCTTCCTGTAGCTCTCCTGGAACCAAATGTCTTTGTATTCCTCCAAGGAAAAGACTCTCTTGTAAACCAAATATGACAGCACTTTGTTCACATCCAGCTCTTCCAGTATTTTCTCTCTCTGATTGCTTGGGAGTTCAGAAAGCCACTTATTCCTGTTTTCATTTTCTCTTTTGGTAGATTTTGCACAGTTGTAAAACCAGTATTTGGCTGTTCTTCCAAACATTTTGATACTTAAGTAGAAAATAGAGAATTCTGCTTCTGCATTTATTGTGCAGTATTCAGTATGCAAAAGAAACATAATGTGGATGGCTAGAATGCAAATACATATTGATGTCTGTAATTATTGTAATTCCAATGGAATAAAGAAGGCCTACGTACAAATTATAAAGAAATCTAGCTCAATGCCTGCAGCCTCCTAAGAGGATTACGTTACACTAATTAGCCCTTTACAACTGTTAACAGCTTCTGAACCGTAATGATGAGACTGAGAATTGCTTAGTTACTATTACTTTTTAATTCTGTAACTGATCTTCAAAGATATCCCTTTGCAAAAAAATCTAGAAGACAGCTGATGAAACTGAAACAATCTGTACAAGCTGGTACAGGATGTAAAATAAAGCTTCTTTTGTATACTTCAATTTTTTATTCCTCAGAGGCCATACCCAATACCCAAACTACAGTACTAATGCCCTCTACTTCTCATTCTTTCATAAAATATTAGCTTTAATATGCAATGGAATTACATATTTAGAAAGCATGTTTCTATAAATATTTAGTAAACCTTTATGCAAAAGGTAAAAAAACCCCAAGGTTACCGAAGAAGACCCTTTTTTTGTGAAGATAAATACATAGCTGTTAAGAATAACATTTCTTCATGTTTAGATCTTTATGTTATTTCCAAGTAAAATAAACCAAGTAGCGTCCATTCCACAAGCCAGGTTGACAGTGGAGATTACTGCAATCCCAGTGAAGGTGTCCTGCCACCAGTAATCATTCTCTGGGGATCACACATTACATAATCTCCCTTATGCAAATGCTCCTTAATACGTGGACTTCTCAGTCTTGTTTTTACACTTTCAGTCAACATAAATTCCCTGTATAGAAAAGCTATGAGTACTTCCTGCCTCCTTCTGCTGTTTCTTAGTCTATTTTTGTTATTCCATTACTTCCAGCATCATGATAGTGCGTCCATGGCCTCTCCCATGTGGCCTTACCTGCACTTTTCTTAAGGGTGGTTTATCAGTTGTGCAGCAAATAAAAATATTTCGCCAAGCTTTTTGGCAAAAAAGTTTTATGATATTTTCTGTCCTTATGATCTTAAGATGCAACCACTGTATCCTCCTGTCAGACTTCATCTGCTTCTGAAATTTCAATTATTCATCAGTCAGCATTAAAGTTGACCACTGACCATGTAATAATTCAGGAATTTTATTAATTAATAATAAGACCAGCCAAACAATTAACTATCCAGGCTTCACAGAATTGTTTAGCAGCATTGCCTGTCACCTTGTGGTTGTTTAGAGGTACAACAAGACTCATATGTTGTATATCATCTGGAGTAAGGACGAGTGTTATTTGAAGCTGTATTAATGGTCCTAGTTTAGGGTGTTATGGCTTATTAACTGTAGCAGTGAGATTCTCATACTTCTGTAATCATCTTGAATCTACTCAGGTAGATTCATTCCGTGGCATCACACACCACACCAAAGATGACCCGCAAGGGGAAGACAGATGGAAAAGGCATCTTCTATCCCAACCATGAGCCAGGTAGTACAGCTAAACAAGGGTAATTACAGTAGGCAACTTATCTGGCCCATCTATGTGGCCTTTGAAAGTAAGGGCTCCTTTATAAGACTGATTCTTAAAATTCCCTCCAGTTTTTCAACCTTCATAAAGATAGTACAATTTTTCTCTTCAAATTGTTTCACTCTCAGAAGTTCTACTACTAATAATACAACGATATCTCAGGAGGTAAAATATCCTGAAAAAGCCTGGCACTCCATGTATGCTAGGCAGCATCCTATGAATCAGCCTTCTCAGCCTCTACAGTTTCTGATGGGAAGTTTTTCTGTTATTTCCCTAAAAGCTAGAGCAAGTCCAAAGTTACAGGTTTTGGGTTCATAAGGCAGTGCCCAAAGATGAGATAAAAGAGAATGTAACCTGGATACATTTCTCAGAGTTTAATTTAAAAAAACAAATCTGTGGGGTTTTTTTTGTGCTGATAACACTGTTTGTAATTAATATCCTAAAACTATGTAGAGAGGAGTGAAGTGGCATTTTGGAGGGAATGGCTGAGGTGGCAGTCGGAGCCCTGGGGCCTGAATCTTTTCCAGTCAGCAAGGGCTGTTCCCAAATGCCATGCCTTGGCTCATAACTTAGTAAGATTGTGTTCCTCCAATCCCTGGATGCTGCTTTCTTTGGTGCTCCTGTGAGCACCTCTCGCCTTTGTGTCCTGTGACCATCCCTGTGTTGCAGCTCAATAAAGACTATTTTGGTGTTTCTTGTTTTCGGTTATTGTGTGTAATAAAACTACTGCTCAATTTCTCTGAACTGTTCCCCTCCTTCAGTGGTTTTATCACCCATCGGCCCCTGATCATAGATGGATATGGAAGCGACAGTGTTTAGGGAATGCTGATTGTATTTCCCAAACTTTGGCAACACGGTCATTAAAAAGAGAAAAATAACAACTCTATTTAAATCCCCCGCACTTGGGATCTTGTAGTGCACTGGATTAAATCTTGGCTTAATAATGTTAAAACGGTGGGCGAGGCGAGGGGCGGTGTCTGAGCAGAGCCAGAGGCGGGGCCAGACGGGGCCGGCCCGCCGGTGCCTTCCCCGCGCGGTCGCAGCCGCGGGACCCGCCCCCTCCCCGCGCGGCCCCTCTCGGCGCGGAGCTGAGCTGAGCCAGGGCTGCGGGGAGTGCAGCAGGGTGCAGCGAGCTGGGGTGGGGCTGTGACCAGGGGTGGGTGTGCGCAGTCCTCCAAAACCCGCACCCAAAACCAATCCAAAAGAACCCCAGAGCCCAGAGCGAAGTTCCGCGAGCTGGCGCGGGCCCCGCCCTCCGGCTGGCGCCGGCCTCTCACTCTTGCTCGCGCCGGCACCTCGTCCCCCGCCCCACACCCCACACCCCACACCCCACACCTTCCCGGCTCGCGCTGCATTCTGTCCCCACGCACCCACCTGTGGTTGCACCCGCCCTTTTCTCCCCTCCCATGCGGGACAGCCCCAGATGTGGGCAGTGAGGATGATGAGGGGCGGGCCCTGCTGTCACCAAGTGCCCTCATTCTGATTTAAACTGTCTTTAAATGTGCTGGAAGTCCAAATTGAAGTACAAAATGCTTGTGGAGAGCTTGGTGTTCCCTTCCCTTTAGGGACCTGCAACTTCTGAACTGCAGAAATAATTTGGGTTCCCCCAGAAACCTGCTGGGCCGTGTTGTTTTTTTTTGTTTGTTTGTTTGTTTGGTTGGGTTTTTTTTAAGCAATCCCATTCTGTACTCCGGCAGAAATCCAGTCCGGGTTTTCCCCCATTCCGTACTCCGGCAGAAATCCAGTCCGGGTTTTCCCCCATTCCGTACTCCGGCAGAAATCCAGTCCGGGTTTTCCCCCATTCCGTACTCCGGCAGAAATCCAGTCCGGGTTTTCCCCCATTCCGTACTCCGGCAGAAATCCAGTCCGGGTTTTCCCCCATTCCGTACTCCGGCAGAAATCCAGTCCGGGTTTTCCCCCATTCCGTACTCCGGCAGAAATCCAGTCCGGGTTTTCCCCCATTCCGTACTCCGGCAGAAATCCAGTCCGGGTTTTCCCCCATTCCGTACTCCGGCAGAAATCCAGTCCGGGTTTTCC
>NW_020955786.1:391262-393729 GCF_003031625.1 Empidonax traillii
CAGCCCCTGGGCTCCCACTGGCTTTGCCCTTGGGGACATATAATCCCAGCAAGAGCTCAGGCAGGTGAGGTCCAGCTTGTGCAGGTGTCTTACAGCTAGAGTGGAAAAATCCCAGTCACTTGTCTCTGTAGGCTGTTTCCTGGGGTCTCCTGCAGGTCTGATTGCCCTTTTCCCAAGCCTTTTGCATTGAATGAGTCCATAAGCTGATTTTACTGCTTGTTGCAACCTCAGGATATTGCTGCCCAGTACCTTGTTGTTAGTTCCAGAGGTCGCTTAAACAAATGACAAGAATTCCTCTGCTTATATGGAAGTCACTGCCTTTTAAAGGTGTGTGTGCATTCACCACCACAAGAAGGGCACTTTGAAGGCAGCATGTTGTCCCCCAGGCTGGTTCCCAGGGAGTCTGGACAAGGCTGACAGACGTGGAGAGGGAAAAGCCGGTTGCCCACCCCACGGTTCCAAGCCAAACCTCCTGGTCATGGAGCGGATGTCACTGATGTGCTCATGCTGCCTGAGCCCACAGATCACTCCCAGGGAGATTTATAAACTCCCCTCTCTCTCCCTTAAGTCTTACTGGAGTGTTGCTCCTGAAACCTAATGATGCTTAAAGGGTTGAGCACATGGTTGCTTATTTTAGGAAATAGAACATGAGCAGGAACAGTGTCCAGGGGAAAAGGGGTGGAGGAAAACCTGAGGTGAGGCAATGGGGCAGGAAAGGGTGATGGAGGAGGAGGAGATGTGAAGGATGGAGAGGAGAAGGAAGCAGGTGGAGTGTGATCCTGGGACCCTCCAGAGCCTTCCTTCCAGGTTTACCATGGGCCTCTTATCCAAGCTGAAGCTTTGATTTATGCCCTGGCATAGGTAGAAATTAAATCAAACCTCGATGCATGGTCAGTTGTGGACACACAAAGGGCAGGACCAGAGAGGGACATCAGCCAGGGGGGTCAGGGTGGGGGGTGAGGACACACGATGTCCCGCTCGGATGAAAGCTGTGAATTTGTGGAAACTTGACCCAAATGTCTAAAGATGGCTGGACTAAACAACACCGATAATGCAAACCTGGCATCTGCTGTTCTTTCCTGTCCTGGCAGGATGAAGGTATTTCATGGCCTAATGAGTTCTGAGCAGTACAAAGCCCATCCTGCACCCGTCACTCAGGGCAGCACTTTGATATGGGAGTCAGGCCAGGGACTTTACACTGAACCACAGACAAAAGTCATTCCTGCAGGAGTTTGGGCTTCTTTGAAACCCACTGTTGGGCCCAGCTCGGTGCTTTATAGATGCCCTCCTTTTTTTTTTTTTTTTTTTTGGCAACTTAATTAAATTAGCAAGCGGTTCATTTTTAGAGGCACCAGCTTCAGAAAATGACAGTAATCCCAGCAATTATCAGTTGTGTGCACAGATGGGTTTTTCCTCGTTGATAAATCCTTGCTTCCCTATTTGTCCATTTTTAGCATGGAGCGGGTGGAAGGGGTTTTGTGCCTGTCTCGGCAGGGGCCAGCACGGACCCCAGGGGACAGATTTGTCCAGGTAATTCTCCCTTCCCAGGAATCGTCACAATGCTTGCGATCCTCGCTGGGGCAAATCTCTGCTCAATGGGCTTTGGAAATTTAATTGACTCCAGGATTGCTCTTTGCGATTGCCTCTGGAGGTCTGCAGAGCAAGTCTCGTGCCAGCCACATGTCATGGCTGTAGCACCCACCTTGTACTGGGAAAAATGGCTTTTCCTGGCTGGAACAGTGCGGAGATGAGCTGAAAGGCCTATGCATAGGGAAGCCTGATAAGGTGATGGTGGAGCAGCAGCTGATGGGCTTCCTTTTGCATGTGGGCTGTCCTGCCTGAGCACTGTGGCTTCAGGGAGAATCTGAGGTCAGCAAAGCCGTGCTGGGGGAAGGTCAATGCTCGTACATGGGTGATGCAGCATGGAGGGTGTGTGAAAGACAGGGAGAGCGAAAATGAGTCATGAAGTGACATCTCTTGGAAGCAATGAGCTTAAGACTTTATTCCAAGTGCTAGGAGGCAAAATGTGCATGGCAGGCTGAGGGCTGTGTCACTTGTGCTCTAAGGCTCAACTTCTTTGCTCAATTAGGAGTTTAAAACGCCTTCTGCATGGTTACATAGTGCCACAAGGGGTTTGGTTTTGTACTCCACCGGTGGTTTCAGAGCCCAAGCACTCAGCAATGCCATCCCAGTTGTTTGGAGGCACTGCTGTGGAATTGGGCTAGGGACACTGCTGGGGCTGTGGGTGCCACGGCCACCGTCAGGTAAAGTGTGGCAGTGGGCTCTGGAGGGGCTGCTGGAAGCTGCAGCCAGGGTCCCAGGGCTGTGGGTGCACAGCTGGAATGTTAAGCTCTGGTTCTGTGTTTTGGAATGCTTTTTTTGGAGGGAAAGGAAGGGTGCTGCTGGGGCAGGACAGGACAGAAGGGAAGGGCACTGCTGGGGTGGTCCAAGCCTTTTATTTCTAAGG
>NW_020955786.1:395853-397357 GCF_003031625.1 Empidonax traillii
CAGGTGGGCTCACGTGGGCAGAACCCCTCCAGACCTGAGCTGCCAGCGTCTGGCAGCAACAATGAGGGTGAGCGGCAGGGCTGAGCCTCTTCTCCAAATGTCATTGTGCTACAAATGACTGTTTGCACTGGGATCACATTTTTTTGCCTGTCATCCTTCTCTGGGCAGCCCCCGCTCCACGTACGGGGATGGATGGACCTGCTGGAATAAAAGAGTTGTGTCTCATTTTATAACCTGGTTGTGTAATCTCTTGTCTGTCTGTGCCTTCTTTTCTTCTCCTGAAGGAGAAACAAGTGCTGCTGAATTGGCTATGTGTGTTTTTGCCAGGGGTCTGGTCAGCGCAGTGTCGGCGATGGGGTGAAGCACAGCCCATGCTCCCTGTGCCGTGTTCTGCAAACTGTGCACTGGGACATCCTTCCTGATGCCTCCTCTGGGGCAGGTGTTTGGATCCGGATCACGACAAGGTACAGGTGAGGATGTGGATCGCAGCAGGGTCAGGTGAACACGGGCCTTGTACCCCTGGTTGCTTCCAGCCAGAGAGCCTGACTGCGGATGTACAAAATGCAAATGCTGCTGCTGCTGCTGCTGCTGCTGGGCCATTCAGCAGGTGGGCACCATCAGGTATAATTAGTACTCAGGTCACCTCAGTGAACTAACAGAATGAAAATTTTGCAGGTGCCATCCTCAGCCCCACCCAGGCAGGTGCCTGGAGTTCTCTGGGCGGGTAAGAGAGGAGGGAACGTGCTGGTCACTTGCTGCTGCTGCCTCCCCTCAGCGGCAAAAGGTATTGTTTTAATCTTTTTTTAATAGAAAATTCCTATGGATAACTATGACCAAAAAAAAAAAAAAAAAAAGAGTAGAGCTTTACTGTTAGAGTAGTAATTAAAACATCGCTGTGCTGCAGCAAAGAGGTCTGTGCCAGGCAGAGAGCAACCCCAGCAAAGAGATTAGGGTCAGGAACCCAACAAACACACCCTGTTCCTTTTGAGCACCCTTTGGCAAGAGAATTCACTAGGTTTGCTTATCAGGAGGGGACTGAAGGCCTTACAATATGGTAAATGTTTCTGTTAAATTTAAAACCTTCCAGTGGACAACTTGAGGAACTTGTAAGGAATAAAGCTAACTTGTTCAGGGTGCTTCTGGCATTTCAGAAGAGATTTCCCTGGTGGCTTAATCTTATTTACAAGTGCTGATTGCATTTAAGCCTTCCTGACTACTGCTTTTGCTTTGTGGCACTGGCCAGCCCCTGCCCTGAGCAGGACAGGGAGCCCCGAGCCTCCTGATCCCTGCTCCCTGGGCAAGGGTACCCTCCTGCCCTTGGGCAGGCTGGTAGGAGCACTGCTCCTGCAGATGCAGTGGGAGGGGGGGTCTGCTCTGGGTTGTGACTTTGAGGGAGGCAGAACTTCTGTGACGGCCCAGAAAAAGAAAGAAGGCCTCAGCTTTGCAGCTCTGAGTGTGCCATAAATCATCCTGTCAGCCACTCCTGTTTGCAGTGGATAAATCC
>NW_020955787.1:0-3785 GCF_003031625.1 Empidonax traillii
AGGAGCACAGCAGTGTGGCAGTGCCTGCAGGAGCACAGCAGTGTGGCAGTGCCTGCAGGAGCACAGCAGTGTGGCAGTGCCCGCAGGAGCACAGCAGTGTGGCAGTGCCTGCAGGAGCACAGCAGTGTGGCAGGAGCACAGCAGTGTGGCAGGAGCACAGCAGTGTGGCAGTGCCTGCAGGAGCACAGCCTGGCACCCACCAGCACGGCCTCAGTGCCAACCCTGCACCTCAAAGAGCAGCAGCTGTGCAAGGAAGAGCTTACACGGACAGTTGTGGCTCAGTTGCCTTTTGTTTTGGGTTTTTGTCACAGAAACCATGTACATCACGCAGACAGCACTGGCAGGATGGCACATCCAGACCAGTAGGGCTTTTACCTTCTCTTCAGGATATTCTAGAAACGCAGTCCATTATAATTTACAGCCTAACATATTTGTTGTCCTTTGTGATTCTTGGCAGTCTCCAAGATTCATTTTTTTTTATGATTCAATTGCCCTGTAAACTCTTAAAAGCTCCAATAAAAACAAATATTAATGTAGTAATAATGTATACTCCTCAACGCTACAGAATAACTTATTTTTACTACAGTTCTGCTTTGTATAGGGTGCAATAAAAACAGCATCTTGGCATTTTATATTCACATTCTTTCAATTATTTTAATACCCTTAATTAAGTTCTAAGTTTACAAGTTAAATGTTGTTTACTTTTCTGCTTGCCAATAAGCAAATACAATATCAGATCTGAGAGTCAAGCCAGGTCATCCTCCATGAGCAACAGTCAGCAGAAGTTGAATCTCTCAACTCTTTGCTTTTCCAACATTTCCCAGTTGGGGCACACCATGCTAGAGATTTTCCTGTTTGGAGAAAACTAGAAAGGCAGGGGGAAATTCCCAGCACCTGCTTTTTACCTGGTCAAAAAGGTATTAAATAGGTACTGTCCTTCAGAAGGTTTGGAAGCCTCTGACTGCTTTCTGTGAAATAATTGCTTCTTGATGACTTTGTGCTCTCCTTCCCATTTCTCTTCCAGTACTTCCGCAAGGATTGATCCCCAGTGCAAAATCCAGTTAAAATCCTCGAAGAAATGCTTAGAAACAACCTCTCAGTCACACAACATGGCCAACGTTACTCAGGGTGGGGGTAAACCTATTCTTATTTGCACCGTATAGTGACGGTTTATGATTTTTTTTCCACTACAATATTTCGAAAAATAGGAGAACAAGGTGGATTTCCAGCAGAAAAATGAGTCAAGCTTTTTGTCTGGATGCACTCCCTCTAACCAACACTTGGTGAAAGTTTAATTCATGATGCCAGGATCAGACAGCTACAAAGAGATGGAGAGGGAAGGGAGAACAAGAAACTAAGGCAGATGGTAGGGCTCTGGTTCATGTTTCAGAAAGTGCCACATAACACACCAGAGGTGTCCTCAGGAGCTGATGGCAGCAGCCACACCCTGGAGGCACAACATGGTCAGTACAGAGAGATCATCCTCTCCTCAGCCCACAGGACGAGGTCAGAGCACCACCCTGCCCAGAGCTGCTTCCACACTGACAGGCAGCACCCTCAAAATACTCCAGAGAGTGGGGAAAACACCTTCCTGATGACAAAGCCAGAGCACTCTGGCTCCCACTGGGGCTAAATTGATAACATTCCACATCCTGTGCTATGTGGAGGAAATTTTCAAGTATCTTTTAAAATCAATTTCTCTCTAGCAAATAGCTTGGAATTCAACACACTGCCTATATTTCACAAACAGTTTACTGAACATGCAAATATTTGTTATCAGATTACACAGCTTACATTCTTCACCACTCTGAGGCAAGACATTTAGCAAGGAAAAAATTAATTTTGTGAATGATGAAACAACAAAAACAACAAGATGCATTAAAAATCTCATTAAAAATGTTATAGTGGGATGAAGTAGCAGAAAGGGAAAGCATCTGGATGACAATTGTATCAACTGCCTCCTATCCATGAATCTGAAATCTACTATAAAGTCATTCCTGGACAGTAAGTGTTGTAACAGTCATTTTGCTGAGAGGTAAATTGGGATACAGAGATCTTTTTTCTCTCTCAAGCCTCTAAAAAAAAAAAAAAATTAAAAAAAAAAGGAAAAAAATATGTCAAGAAAAAACAAAACCAGAATGAAATCAGCAATTTCTGTTCTCTTAACTATCTCACCACACTCTCCCTCAGCTTTATCCAAACAAAACCAGAGGATATTTGAAATTGTCCTCACCAAGTCACAAAATGAGACAAGCAGAGCTACTCCTGCCCTCCCTCGCTCTCCCTTCCCAGTCACACAAGTACTGGCCCTGCCACCACGAAGGATATAAAGGCTGCATGATCTGCACTGGTCTCAACAACCACAAAACCTTCTCACTGGGAAAGTCCTTCCAAGCTCCACTAATCTCTTTTTTTTAAATATATGTAAGTACTAGGAAAGAAAGCCAGTACACCTTCAGATGTGCAACCACTCATGCACAACGGCACACACTAACACTTCTCTCACATTAAAGAAGCTACCCACATGCCAAAAGCTAAGTAATGCTACAAGCTCTACAGAAAGAAATAATTTGCTTATTTTGCTATTATATTAGTAAACCACTGAAGAACTTTGGGACTGTTCCTAATGTCTGAAGATTGAGTTCTCAGGGAATACAAACAACAACTGGCCAGGAGTTCTGTTTATACAAAACTTTCAATACAGGCACACAAAGATTTCCAGCCTCTTTTTGATAAAATCTGTCCCATAGCTAATAATGACATGAAATCCATCTAATGAAATGTTTTCCCCCGAGGCATGAACACCCAGCAGAGCACATGTGTGCTCTTACAGCCATGTTCTAGATCAATCCTTGTCGCTGCTTCAGCCAGCAGCAACAAGGCACTGAGTGCTCGTGGAGACACAGCAGAGCCCAGGGTGCCAAACCCTCCAGCTGGCACTGCCTCTCCTCTGCTCTCCCCCCACACTGCACAACTCCCTCCTCCAGCTGGGGACGGAGGAGGAGAAGGCAGAAGAGTTCAATAGCAGCCCCTGTGACACTGATTTCATTTGCAGAGTAATAACTCATTCCCAGAGTTCAGCATTGCCCCCCCTCCCTCCAGTGCAGGAGGGAAGAGCAGGAGAACCCTGAGCCACAGTGCTGCCAACATCCCCCACCCAACCCAACCCAGCCCAGGGAGAACCCTGAGAACTCGAGTTGTAAACTCTCCAGGACTGCTGGAGTATGGAATACAGAGATAAAAATAAAATACCCTCTTTCCTTTCTCTCCACTCAGCACTGCCATTCACAGACTCACTGCCTGCTATCTTAGGTTTAATCCTAATTACGAGCAAACAAGGAGTCATAATCTCAAAAAGCAACTTTAACATGTTAATGCCTATTAAACAGAGTCCACTCTTTTTTCTCAAAAAAAAAAAAATCAGTTAGTAATAAACAAGCCCACAGACTATCTGTTTCATTAGCAGCTGTTTTTTCAGACTCTACAGGACAGAGCACAATGCTACAGAGTATTCATCCTAAAAAGGTTACTTTGTGGGAAAATGGTAAATAAATTCTATATTAAAGCAGCAGAAGCAAGCATTTGGAAGCTGTATGGCACCTGTTTCAAATAGCCATCATTTGCAACTAGACAACAGATTTTTTATTTTACCTTAAAAGCTGAAGTAACCCAGATCTGTATTAATTGTATACTGTTGAATTTTGGAGTAAAGTGTTACAGTTAGAACTTTTAGTTCAGAGATGCAGAAGATGGTATTGCTCATTTTCAAATACAATTTTCCATGT
>NW_020955787.1:4084-75648 GCF_003031625.1 Empidonax traillii
AAGCAAGCATTTGGAAGCTGTATGGCACCTGTTTCAAATAGCCATCATTTGCAACTAGACAACAGATTTTTTATTTTACCTTAAAAGCTGAAGTAACCCAGATCTGTATTAATTGTATACTGTTGAATTTTGGAGTAAAGTGTTACAGTTAGAACTTTTAGTTCAGAGATGCAGAAGATGGTATTGCTCATTTTCAAATACAATTTTCCATGTATCAGAAAGCTATTTAGAGATAAAATAGTGCTGGGTAGAAATTCAGGCTAGAAGCAAGTCACAGAAACCTTGCCTGTGCACAGTCCTGCCCACTGCATGTACACAGTGTGGTTTTTTTATTTAGAGATCATCAGGAAGGGTTTTATGAGCATCTGTTAAAAAGCTGATTTTTTCTTGAAGCAGACATGCTTTCTCCCCCTGAGCCTGTTGCTTTGTTCTTTTTTTATAGACTTGAAGAGGGGACTGTATAACTAAATACAAAGCAATAGGTCTCATTTATCTTGTTCACACTGATGATGCCACTTTTTAAAAAACAGTTGACTTGGACTTTTAATCCCCCTTTCATTACCTCATCTGGCTCCTCTAGGTTACCCCAGCCATCCATCACAGTGGCTGAATATCCTGAAGTCATCTGATTTTCTATCTTCTCACACTTGCACAGCTTCCACCACAAAGCATGGGCGGGTGTTCTTTGAACTGTTCAGGGGGCAGGAGGGGAGGGCTCAGTTCCAGTTCTATTGAAATCTTTCCCTCTCCTTAGCCTATGAAGGAAGCAGCAAATGTTTTAAGGTATTTGCTTGTTTGCAAGTGGCTTGTGTCCGTGTGTTAGAAAATGAACAAGTAGCTGATCTACAGCCAGAGATGCTGCAGCTCCAGCTGGAACTCCTCTCTGTGGCCTGCCTCACCCCTGCAAAGGGTGAGCTCCACACTCTGCCCCTTGCTGGTCACCGACTCCTCCAAACCTTCAGTCTCTCTTTACTAAAGATGGCTTTTTAAAACCCCTCGTGCCAGGATTTCTCTGGTATAAAGCTAAAATCTTTCAGGCAGCACCACGACTGGCACTGAGGAAACACTGGCCATACCACACCGTGGACTCGGGTCAGGCCAGCTGACACAAGCACATGTCTGCAAAAATCAGCAATGTCCAACAAAAATAAAAATATCTTTTCCACCAGAGTTAATAAGTGATGCATATTTCTTCTGTCAGCAAGCTGTATTTTTCCTTTTAAACTTTTATAACATTCAAAAATATATCCAAAGCATAACTCAAGTCAGAATAAATGACGGGCCAAGGAAATAGTGACAATAGGCAATATGGTGACTTGGAGCTCGTCACGGATGATGACTGTCTGAATGCAATATTTTACAATTTAAGTGTTCTGTAATTGTTGCAGATTTTTCACACTTCCAACAGCATACATTTTTAATGTGTTTAGTGGTTCTGTAGGAATCAGAAAAATGTAATTGAAGGTTATGGGATAAGTTAATTTGCATCAAAGTAACTACAGATTTCCATAGCTTTTGCACTGTCAGGTTTTTTCCTTCCAACAAGGCTATTCCAAATTTGTGATAACGTCAGTGAAAACAAAACCACACAAGTAGGAAGGAATAAAGGGCAGACCAAGCTCTCTCTTGCTGAGTTCATGCAGCCTCTACAGATGCACTTACCAGCCACACCAGTGATCATAACCGTGCCCACATTTGCTGAATTATACTTCTCTTCCCAGATACACAGTTTGAAACAAAAATGTATTAAATGTGTTGCTGAGTTTTCAGAGAGATATAACAGTTACATTAATACTGACCATATTTAGGGGAGAAAAAAAGCCCACCAAAAAAGTTATTTTTATTTGTTGCTCCTAAGGAAACTTGGAGTCAAGATCAAAGGGCACTTTGATTTGTTTGAAAGTTGTAAATGATCCATTTCCAGATTTTATAAAGTTAGTGTGCAATCTGTGAGTACTTGTGCCATAATGGAGAAGGAAGGCTCTTCAGTTTCACATGTCAATGCTGTAAACATGTAAATCTGGAAAATATTTTCCAAGCAGGCAGCCATGTGTAAAATGTACAGAACCCGTCATGAAAGAACTGCAGCTGCACAAGTGCAAACTTCTCGCTGCATCTTCAAGAATCCAGATGGGGGGACGTGAGAGAGGGTTTTTTTGCCATCGTGGAGGGTTCCAGCTGGATTGAGTTGTTGGTGCCATCAGCTTTTAAAGCAACACTTCACCAAATAATGAAACACTGATTATCCAATCACAAACAACAGAACAGAGGAATCTCTTTCAAAATAAAACAGAGAAGAAATCTGAAGTTAATTACAGCAGTATGTGAAAGACTGTGGGCTAATTTATGACCATTTTGCAACATGTCCAGATGTCACTGTGCTGAGACCACCAAAGTTAAATTAAGTGAAACCAAACCAAAACAAAACAAAAAAATTAAGAACAAGTACCAGTTGGGAATTAAACAGCAACTCAAGATATGCTCTTGAAAAGCAAAAGGTACAAAACTGGTATCTGAACTATATGTATTTATACTGAGTGTATGAGAATATATGTACACACAAACCCACTCAGTCTTCACACACATTGCCCTTAAAGTCCTTCTATGGGATTCCAGGGGCAACAAAACTTTGAGCACCTCTTCCCCAAGTCATTTCATCCCTGAAGTGGGAGATAAAGCCATGCTCCTCCCTTGCTGTGTCCCAGCTGCTGGGCACCCGCCCTCTGGTCACCCTCTGGCCACCCTCCATCAGCCCAGCACGGCTGGAGGGACCGACGCTCGGGTGCTGGAAGCACACCCAGAGGAGAACCCTTCTGGGAACGGCACACAGGGGTGACAAGCACACCCCACCCATTTCTGCTCATCCTTTCCAGCTCATCTTCTTTGGAGATGCCAGGAAATAGAGATCACCTTGCAGCAAAAGCCTCTGTCAGTGTTATAACATCACTGTACAGCACTCCCCACCAAAGCTCAGGGGAGCAGGAGGAGCTACAAGTAAGAGTTAACTTCCAGTGTCACAGCCACATGGCTGATCCACCTAAGTGAGAAGGTGGTTGAAAAAACACCAATCAGTCTTAAATAAAAATCACTATTAACCACATACCTAAAAAGATACAACTGTCAAATTTAAATCCACTACTTCCCTATAATAATTCAGGAGAGGTTTGATCTTTTAAGTTGGTCCCTTGACAGTGAAGCCAATTCTGGGACATCATTTGTGCCAACCATCTTTTAAAATCTCTACAGAATTATGCAGTATTTGCTTTCTACTTATAGTTATATTAAAAACTTCTTAGGATATATTTAAAAATTACATGTATAAACTTCCAGATGGCACAGAAAACAATGACAATTTGATGAATATAGAAATCAGTGCAACTATTTCTAACACCACTAATATGTAATATTTGTGATATGTAATATTCTGGTATTATAATATACACTATTTCAAAATGAAATCTGCATTTAAATGCCAATATCCTCTCCTTCTGGCTTCTCACTTTATGACACTAACATAGGATCTCATTCACCAAGCCAATTGAAATTTTAATAAAAGAAAGCTGGAGTTTCTAATAAACTCCCGCAGAGAGTGGATAATACTAAACATCTTTAGCAGCATGGTGTTTTTTATTATTATTTTAGCTGTATATTAATATGCTAGTATTTGTAAACTCTCTAGTGTCACCAGATTTATTTCAAAAGGCTTCTCTGCATTCTTTTGTGAAAAGGGTGCATGACAATGAAATAATAATTTCAGTGGGCCTTTACCATATAAATGTTTAAACTGAAAAAGAGGATGCCTCTTACCTTAAAAAGGACACTTTCAATATTTGCCATTTGGGAAGACAGCAGATTGAATTTTCTTGTTGAGGGCAAAATTCTACCAGCAAGACTGGCAGCATTCACTGTGAGAAGATTTATTACTGATTTAAACAGATAAACACGTGCTTTTTCCTGTCTGGGTGCTGGCTGCACAGCAGGAGAAACGTGCCCAGAGCACGGTGTCCAAAGTGTGGCCAGACCCCACGAGTGCTCCCAGCCAGCAGCGTGGCAGGTACCAGAGAGCACTGCCAGAAATGCCTTTCATCCCCAGCAGCACCCCCAGGAGCACTGAGGGCAGCAGAGCCCAGCCCGAGCTCTGCTGCCCACCCTGGCACAGGAGCTCTTGGCTCTGGCACCGAGGCCACCCCTCTGCTCAGTCCTGCCCCGTGCCACAGATCCCAAAACTGAACTGCACTGCCAGGAGTGGCTGCAAGAGAGCCCAACCCCTGCAACCCACCCCAAAGGAGCCCTCTGTGCTCAGCCAGCACAGGGTAAGACATGGAAGAATCAGGTTCTCTGCTCTTCTGAGCGCAACAATCCGTCTACACTGCTCAATTCGAGCGGGTTGCCTCCAGTATTTGTGTGGCAAATCAATTAGCAGCATGTTTAACGACGTCTACAGAAATCCTTGTACTAATTTTCATAGATATTAAATGTAGCTTTCAAATGCTGAAAACACGCATATGCAACTTTCTTATCACATTTCAGGATAACGGCTGTGATTGCCAATGACAAAAAAAATTAGTTATTTGATTCCTAAAGTGCCTGTACACTACCATTAATTCATTATCTCTTTCATCTTACCAGTTATGTTCGCAGACTCTGCAGCACACAAACATTAATTTGAACAGTCACCTGCCCTAAAGTGCCAAAGTTTGTATTAGCTTTGGCAACTTTAAAAAAACCTGCATTCATTGGCTTGCAAATGAAATGTATTCATAAGAAAAAAAATTCCTCCCAAAAGCTGAAGCAGCTCATCATTAACATTCAAGGAATGTGAACGCAGGCTTCATAGAAAACCATTAAAATATAAGGCAGCTTTCAGCTTATTTTAAGAATTTCAGAGAAATTTTGCATTCTCTTTCCCATGATGCCATGGTGATGTCAGGCTGCATTTCAAATAAAATGACAATGAAATCATTTTGATTCCATGCAATGTGCAAAAAAAAAAAAAAAAAGTAATTTTTTCTCTTGGCAAACTGAAGTCTAAAGTAATTAAGCACTGCTGTGTGGGTGGCAGTTTCTTCCTCTGAAGTCAGCCTGAGATAATTACCATGTTAAAGTCAAAACATCATGTGCTGTGCTGATAGATAGATGGATGGAGAGATTGGGCACCTATTAAATGATCCATTTTGTTATGCTCCCTGGGAAATATGCCATTGATGCCAATTAAAAATATATATTCCAAGTGAGTATTTCTAAGTGACAAAACCTCTGTTCATTAAATTGAATTTATTATTTACTGATCATGAAGTACTTCAAGACATAAAAAATCTGGGCAGATAAAAACTAGGAGGAGAATTCTGTACTTTATGAAGTTTACAAAACCCTCATTACCAAATTGCCACATTCACATAATGTGCTCTACACCATTTTTAACTAAGATACCAAGCTATTTCCCTGGCATCATAAAATATAGCAGATAAACCAAACATCATCGAAGACCTCTAAATTCACAAATGTTCTATTGTATAAAAAAGAAAAAAAGGCCTCTTTCAATGTTAATAATAAAATATCTCTCAGTATATGTTCATAATTAAATGTCTTCAAGCCTACATTTCTGGTGTCAGAGAAGTAAATGGACCAAAACTAAGGCAGAGCAGCAATGATTAATCGGTGCTATTTGTTGAGATGCCTCCCAGCAAGGCTTAGCACAATAAACACAGGAGAATTCCACGTGGAACCAGCACTACACATGTATTACCAGCACTGCCTCCTCCTGCCACTCCAACAGGGAAATGTTTCCACTCAGGATGCGAAGGAAATGCTTCCACTAGAATTTAAAGGGAGCACTCATTTCCTGGGCAGTGCCTTCAGAGCACACCCCTGCATCAACGCTGATCAGCCCAGACTGGAACACATTTGTGTTCTGCTCTACCAACCAAGGGCTGAAGGCAAGCTTTGGCTATCAGGAGCACTACAAAAAGAGCCCAATTTCCATTCTACCTGCTCTGCAGGTTAGGTTTGATCTCATTTCAATGCTTTGAATAAGATTTACTCCTCACTGCTGCTATGATAAAGGTCACAGAACTAAAACTGTGTCTTAAGGACAGGAATTTCTGAGGCTCAGAAGGTTTTTTTCATATTGACCAAACACAGATGAATGTCATATGAAAACACACGTTCATTGAGAGTAAAATGCTGATGAGTTCTCTCAGCAAGAAATCAACACAATCAATATTTTATCTTTAATTTCAGATTCAGATCTTGCTTGAAGCACCTTGCTCAAGGTACCCAGATTCCAGAGAGGCCAGCATTTGTGTTATCCCAGTATTTGTGTTACTGTCTACAGAAGACTCTGACAGACCATCTTAAGACCTTTCTGTTTAACAGATTTAAGCTAAAATCCTAGGCTGAGTGAAGCTTTAAAATTATCCTGAGAAAAGTTTAAGAATCTGTAAGGGCTCAGTCTCACAGCAACTGCAATCCAAATATATGATGTGCACCAGCTGAATTTATTCCGAGTTTGTACTGTATTTCCAGCAGCTGCATAATTCAGTTTTTAACAGGGGTATAAAATACGTAGCTTTCAGCAGACTCACCTCCACGTACCTTCCCTAGCTCTTAGGAGATACTAAGCACAATGGCACAGAGCTATGAGAACTAAAACATCTACATGTTACAAATAAAAATAAAGGGGAAAAGGGTTCTGTAATACAGTATAAGGGAGGAACACCACACCTGGCCTCAAGCTCATCAACATTTCTTATTCCCCATAAACACAACAGTCTTGACATCAGACCTCTGGAAAATAATCCTGTAATGTACTTTAAATGCAAGCACAGATGCAGGCTCGTTGTCTTTCTCTTTATTTCTCCAATAAGCACAGCTATTCATCAAGGACCCGACGTGCTATATTCTTCTGTGCTTTTAGAACAAATGTAACGTGTATTTGCTAGGTCATCACCTTAACTGATACGAGGAGCTTTACAGTGCCTGCAAAACTTTTTGCTACAGTGTTCTGCCAGTGAAATTTCTTTTTTTTAAATGCAGGAGCATCTTCAGTTTACAGAGAAGGACAGCAAGGCTCAAAGCAATAGGATAATTTGTCAAGTGTTCCAAATGAAAAGCCAGCACATGAAGTAGGCAGACAGCAGGTGTCCTAAATCCCAACCTCTGTGACCTCTGCCAACCTTAGGTCATGGTTCCTGATGCCCCTCACAGTCCCAGCAGCCAGGTGAACATCACAGCAGATCCAAGGATTCCTCTGGGAGTGTTGCAGAGCCTGCAGACGTGTCACTCCCCCAGCTGCCCCAGGAGCAGTTCTGCTCTGTTCTCTCTCACAGTGCAAGACCTTTTTGCAGAGCACAACTTCACAAAGCAGAGCATTCTCCTAAACCAGGGGCTAATTTCAATCAGGAGAGCGGAAATGCAGGACAAGTAACGGGTTACCAGGTACTCCCCTGCCTCTAGCACATTATTAACCATTTCAGTGTTGAACAACAGATGAGAAAAGGGAGGCAACAGATGCTGCCTCTCTGGGCTGAAGACTGAAGGAATTCTCCTGCAAGCTGAAGCAGAAGGCCAAGAGCGCAACATGCACCACAAGAAAGATTGAGAACTTGGGCTGAATGCATTTTTACAATAACCAACAGTGTACATCAGTACTGCTATGTATAACAGCAACACTACAGGTGCTCGTGAGAGGGTTACTTTGTTGTGTTACTCGCAATTATGTTTTGTTGTAAGCCATAAATCTGTCAAAATGAAGAAAGCAATTAGGAATTTCCACATGAACAGGCAACGCTTCTCCTTCCCACACAAATGGCACAAGTAAACACCTTAACCCATGTGCCTGGTGGGGATCAGGCACCGAAACCTCCTCCTGCCTAGTGCTGCCAAGTTCTGTGCTGCTCCACGTGGAACACTTCTATGCCAATTATCAAACGAACTCATTTTCAGCTACAAATACTCTGCAGATGAACTGGGAACTTCAGTGCACAGACTAAGGAAGGTACCCAAACCAAACAAGCAAAAGGGAGGAACACACGCATGTAACACACGAAAATCTGAGGGCAGGAGGAGGTGGAAGGAGAATGTCCTGGGGGAAGCTGAGGCACAGCCGAAGGTGTCCTCTCTCAAAGCCCTGTGTGTCCCTGGTGTCAGCAGCTGGTCCTTGTCCCCCTGCAGCTTTCAGGGAGCAGCAGTGAGGTGGCACCTGGCTCAGCACACCACCAGCTCCCCACAGCAGCTGCAGGCACACACCGTGGCCAGCTCCTGCTTTCTCTGCCACAGAGACAAAATGCAATGTTCTGGCAACCCAGCTGCAGGACACAGAAAAGGGATTACTTTGCTATTGACCAAAAGAATACTTATGAGAACATGTGTAAATTCTTAAAGCCTGGCAGCCTGGAAGGGGGGAAGGCGAGGTGCTTCAAAGCAGGGAGAGAACAGGGAGAGAGGAATAAACAGCAGAATGTTTCTCTGCACCCATTTTCCATATATTTTTGAAGATTGCAGTTATCAAATAGAAATATATAGCCAGGTGGAATGGATAGTTTCATCCAGTTTTAGAAAGGTCCTTATCCCTTCAGTCAGTCAAATTTTTCATTTACAAATATTCTAAGAGCTAAAAATAACTGGACTCCATACATTTCTATTTATTAAAATTAGGAGTGTTAAAAAAATCTCAATTAAAAAAGCATTTCACTTTGATGACTATAATTTAGTTTGTCCCTTGTCACAAAGAGGGTAAGTGCTCAAAAATGTTTAGAAGTACTTTATCTTTTATACAGTACAAGGCACAATGTATTCTTGAAGACAGAGTGACATCTAAAGGGATTCTGAAATACTCAAATCTTGCACAGTGAATCCAAACTGACAAAGTCAAGGGCATGTCATATTTCTGAAAACTGATGAGTTTTCAGGTTTGCTGTGGTTGATTGTCCCAAGTAACCATGAAAAGAGGATCAAATTCCAGTTTTAATGACATGCCTCAGGGTGCCCTCAGGACAACTGCCATTTTTATCTCAGATTCTGCAGGTCCTCAGTGAACAAGAGGGAAATCAGCTTTGAATGGATTCCTTGCACTGTTGTCAAAAGTAATCCGACTGTTCGAAATATCTATATCCTAAAACACTTTTTTACAGCAGTTATTATTAATGTGACGTATTAAGAGAGCAAAGTATTTAAATGGCATTTTTAGCTGCCAATTCTCCAAGCAGATCTCGTGTTCCCTAACCAACAGGTATGGTAACTGGAGTCTTTCATAACTGGAACCTCTCCCTCTGATACACACACACACAAAGAAAAATCAAAATACAGTATCTATGTCTAGTTTGGGGAGCCAGGGTGGTATTTGTATGCATACAAACACTTCTACCATATGTTAGAAATATTCTTTAAATTATATAATTTCATATATATTCCTGAACATAAAAGCCAATTTAGGGAAAAAAAAATCAGCATCAAGTTTATAATATCAAAGCCAAGAGTGCAGCAGAAATGTGCGTCCTGCATGTGGTACTGATGAGTTGGGTACCTTTACAATGGGCCTTTATTTCATTCTCCTCTTAAGTATCTTCCTGAACTCACTGACAGGGGAAAAAAAGTCCTACATTAAAAACATATTTTCCCCTCTTGAGCTGAAATCAGAGCAAGTGCTATGATTTCTTTCTAGGAACTTGCCCCAATGAACTACTTAAATGTAAAGCTCAGTTAACTCTTTCTGGCTACAGTTTCCCTCAGCTTTGAAGTCATGTATTTACTAGAGGATAAAAACCCCCAAGTATTTCATCAGCAAAAAAAAGCGAGCATAGCAAACCTGTCGTAAGACAAGAACACGGACAACAGCTCAGGAAACTTCCCAGAGAATATTTACTGTATATCACTCATAGGAAAGTGGGGGCTTCTGCCTTAAGATAATATTTACTCATACAGCTGATTGAGGGTTTTTTGTTTTGGTTTTGTTGGTTTTTCCAAAGAAACTCAGGTATACTCACTTTTTACTACAACCACAGTATTTCCTATTCAAGTCAGAAGTAGCTGGCAGAGCTAATGTAAAACAACGAGCAGGACCTGAGGTGCTCAGACAGTAAATAATGACAGATCCTTTAAGCAAGTCTTAATCAAGGAGATTAAAGCAACACGTAACTCTAGATGCATGTTAATAAAACAAGTGGTGAAAATAATAAATGGAACATCCAGAAAGATCCTTATCTCTCTGCTTCTGTTAGTCTTTGTGAACACTGCTTTTTTTCTTCCTCCCCCAGCACTTTCTAATGTATTGTAACTGTCCTAATTTTTTGATGATTTTCAAAAGAAGAGTTCACATAAAGAGGAACATTTGAGGTCTTCTTTAAAATACTTTTTTAATCCAGTACTTTTTTTTTTGCAGGATATTTGAAATGGGCTGTGATTTGTTCTGGTTTTGGCATCCAATTCAGATCCTGACCAATCTCCCAGGGTGATCCAGGTTCTCACCCCCTCTGCTGGAATTCTGATATGAATTCCCAGACAGACAGACAGAAGGGGCTGTGAAGTCTCAAAGAGAGAACAGAATTAGAATGGTCTTTATGAGCCCGTGGATCAGTGTCCAGAGCTGCAGAGAAATTCATTTGCACTGTATCTACAATGCAGTTTGAACTCTTCCTTCGTTTGCCAAAGCACATCAAGTCTGATTTAACAATTCTCTTTGTGGCTCTGCTTTTCTGTCTACAGCTTCCTCTATTTACAAAAGGACAGATGCATGAAAACTTCTGATGAAGTATTAAAAAAATAGCCATTATTATATATGCTTGTATACAACTGGTAACTATCACCTTAAATTTGGCAGATTTATTTTATATCTTACTAATTTTTCTTTGGTTGTTCTTTCTCATTGGAAATGTGAAGGAATTAAGTTGTTCTGGAGTAGATTCAGTGGGGTTCTGAATTTGATTTTTATGAGGATGCCTGCAGTAAAGTATTCACTGCTACTTCCTTGGACTTACCGAATTCTGAATTGTACAAAAATAAGCCATGGGACTTTTTTTTTTTTCCCCTCAAAACATTTTTTAAACAGAGGTGGGTTTTGTTCATTTAAGGAAATATATATGTATACATATACATATTTATATCAGTGCTTTCTAAAGGGTAAAGCAGCCAAGAAAATAATATATTCAGTTCACAGTAGAATGAGTCACAGATGCAAAGTCTCTAATATTCAGCTATCATTGCTACAGCTTATGCACCTACTGCTTTCAGCAGAAGAAAAAGAGCAAGCTCAAATAACAAAACAATTGATCAGGCAACAAAGGAATATAGAAAATGAGACAATAGGCAAAATTAATTAAGTTAATGTACCTGAGTACATCTCTTGTGTGCATGGAAGCAGAAAGAGACAAACTTCATTAGTTCAGGAATGTCCAGTTATCTCCTCTGAGCACTCACTTTGCTGCCACAATACCCTCCTTTCCCCAGTTCTTCTAGATAAATGTTCACATTATAAATTACCTAGAGCCAGGAGAAGCTATTCAGTTCCTCTCAGCGACACATCCCTGAATGAGGACGTGCAGATATCATGGGCAACAAGGACTGGCACACAGAACCATCCCAGTTCAGAAATAGCTGATGACATGGGACAGAGACAGACCCTCTCTGCTGACCTCCCGGTATCTCTGCTGGATACCTGTTGTGTTCCTGGAGCAGAGAGAAGCAGCAGAGCCAGAGGGCACTGCCACAGCCCATCCCTGCTCCAAGCAGCCCCAGAATCAGCTCCTCAGCATTAGCTCCTACCCTGCCCTTCCTGACAGCCACCCCTTCATTCCCAGTCAGGAGCAGCACTCAGCTCCTGCCAGAGCCATGGACCTTCTGAATATCCAACATCTTGTGTCAATGCATAAAGAAATAAACAGATGTATCAGAAAGGACTGGGAGAAACCCATACCACAGGTGGCCAAGGAAGGTCAGCCTGGAAGGTCTCCAAACCAGAGACATCCCAGTCAGACAAAGAAGAACCTAACACAGGTCAGAAAGGTGCCAAGTTTCCCAATTCTGTATGGAGCTCAGTTAAGTACTCACATCCCACATCAAACACAAACACCAGTGTAAATTTAAAATCAAGCTACAGGCCTCCAGAGACACTCCAACAATTAATTTATAAGTAATGGGTTAAATGGGTATATTAGAAAAATCAAAATTTACCAGTACCACTTTCTTGAAATTATCTTAAATCTGAAGAACAAGATAGATGTTCCTAACTTTCCAATTATATAAAAGAAGCAGTGATTAAGTCATGACAGTAATTTACATAAGACTTTTTCTGCCAGTATTTCATGTACTCTTTTTCTAGTAGGCTCAGTAACTCTGGTGTTCACAGATCAAGAGGAAAGTTAACCAAAACAAGCTATTCAAATATCTCTAATCCTAAAGCTTGTTTTAAATTACAGATGTGTTTCAATTCAAACGCTCACCCATTGAAAACTGAGATCTCAACACGTTATCTACCATTTTATCCAGTCCAAGGAAACCACATGAGCACAGGTCTTTGAGAACAGGTCAGCAGAGGAAATGCACCGGAAAGGATTCAGTGCTTATCACACCACCACACAGATGAGTGCACATGATGGAAAGGAATTTTTCATTTCCAGTTTAATTGCAGGCCATTCATACCTGCTGCTATTTGAACACTGCCCTTCAGCTTCTTTAACTTCTTTCTTTTGTCATAAAACCAGTTCTCTGCTATCCTAAGCGTTCCAGAAGACTTCTCTCATCCATCCTACACTGAATTTAGCATTCCTGAATAGGGCTGATCAAGAATGTACAAGAGTTTAAACACTTACCTTGCCTGCTAGAAATGCAACACCTGATGACTGCTACGACCAGAGTTTATGATGCTGGTATCCCCCAGCCAGCCCTGCAACTCATTCACATAGCTGTCATTTTCTTTGCTTTTTTTTTTTTTTCCCTTCTTCATTATCTCTTATTTTGAAGCCCTTCAATATTAAAGCAAACCATTTGATTTCAACAGAAGAGCATTTTATGTCACAACACCAAACTCCAGGCCAGGGTTCCCTTTCTCCTGTGAAGAAAGCCAGGGGTGGAGAGATAAGGAGGGGAATCAATGACCAAACAAAGGTGGCTTTTGACTGGGAAAAAAAAGAGCCCCACAATACTGAATAAGCAAACCTTGGTACTACCTTAAAGAGGTCAGTGAAGGAATAATTTGGAATGTCAGAGGTTTTCTACTGCACATGTTCCACTATATATAGTGCAGTGCTGGAGTGACCGTGCTGCTTTGTCAATGCTTTTCTTTCAGAAGTCAACTCAGATCTTCAGAACTACAGTACCCTTCAGCCAAAATTCCTCATATTAAGTACCCACTAGTAAGTAGAGCCTTTCTGTATTAATAAAAGTTACTTCTATTCACTTCCCACATCTACTTACGTGCATTATAGCAGGAGGTTTTGTCTCTTCTGAAAAATATGTCAGTAGGAAAACTCCAAAGCTCCCCCCCCACCCTCCAAACTCTTTCACAGCGTTAAGAATTGAGAAAATCGCTTTAGGTAAAAAGTCTGGAGTATTCAGTGTTGTTGAGAAAAGCAGACCATAGATAAAAGTTGGTCAGACATAAAAAAGAAGCATGGTCAGGACACAGTGAGCTTTGTGAACAGCAAGCCCCAGTGGTCCTCTGAATGGAGAATGGTCCTTCCTGAGGTCAGAAGGCATCTTTGTTCACTGTGGGTGATCCAGGATTAATCTCAAGCAAAGCAGTAATGATTACAAATTACAGACCAATTTCTATCTTGCCTGCTGTGACAAAGATTACTGAAAAATTGGTTCACTCACCAAAGATGAGCTGTCCAACATTGTGCACACTAAAATTATACAGAACCACCATCCAGATTTCTGGGCCTCGATGGAATTCAAATGGCCTTAGAAACATGACCAGTAGTTTCTTCTGCACACAGATCAACAGTCCCATTTCTGGCCCCGTGGTCCTGAATTCATAAGCCTTGAGGAATTTTATTTTTTTTTTAGTTTTACTCTTCCTCAATTTTTAGCACTATACTGTAGCAATTAAACTGGCCAGTTCATGTGCTCAAATTATGGGCCTAGTCCTCAAAGGGTAATTCCATTCAGTTTTTCTCAATGCTCAGCTGGGTTTGGGGGCAAAAAACCAAAGAATCTTCCATTTCATGTTAAAACTCCTTTCAGAGTGTAACTCACAGCAATTAGGTCTATTAATAGGACCCCAAAATGGAACCAATAATTGTTTCTGCAGGATGTATCACTGCATCAGAAAAGATGACAGGTACAGAAGGGTTGAAAGGATGCTTTAATGGAATATGTGATAACCTGAACAACACACAAAACACACCTCCTGGGGAACAGGTCTTTCTAGCCTGAAATAGGGTTCTGTCTCCTCCAAATGCTCAGGTCTCTATTCTAAATGGCTTATAAACTGTTATCTTTGGATGCTCAAAATGTGTTTTACAAGCTCAGGGGCTTTTGAGTAACAAAAATAAGAGCCAAATTCTCCCCAAGAAAAGAATGAGAGAAGCCTCCCAGCAAGCTGGAGAGGAGGGAAGGCAGACCATGCAAAGCAGAACAAGGACTAAACCAAGACTGCTGACCCCAGTACCAGCTGAATCAGAAACCAGGGCAGACGTTAAACAGCAGATCATGGCACGACTGCTCGGTCAGGGCGTTCATGGGGACTGAAACGGCCAGTCTTGGCATGGGGGGGTGGGACGGGGGTTAACCCAGCTTTGCTGAAAAAAGCATCTTTCAATTGAGAATTCGGAAGCATTTTAAGGAGGGCAAGAGAGCACTGTTCTCTCCAGTTTACGAATAAGGGAAGTGAAGAATGGAAAGGCAGATTACTCAATGTCACACAATAAGATGTAAGGAGGGCAGAAACAGAGCCCAGGTCTCTTGATCACAAAATCTCCATTTCATTTAATGAAGCTGCCTCCCAGATGCAGACAGATATCACAGTGCCTTAGGGCAAATCTGGATTTTCATAACTAAGCAGAATGTGAATCAAAATGGATAAGGAATTGCATCCTAAGTAATACTCTTACTTAAGATATAAAAATGCAAAAGTATGCTTTAAAATGTCAGTTTGGAAAAAGACCTTTGTTCGACAATGAAGGAGACAAGTTTTCCTTCCTGTCTCACCATCTACAAACTCAGACTATACATTCAAGGTTTCCCCAGAGGAGCTATTAATTTGGGTACTCGAAATGTTATAAATTATGCAAGATGCAGGAAACCGGGAACATGGGAAATCTGGGGGGTGAGGGATAAACAAATGGGCACTTCCAACATTTCTGCAACTAGAAAGATCTTAAAGAATGGCACAGAGCTGGGCCAGTGAGTCCTAACCTGGGAATGGATGGGAGAAAGCTGGAAAAACGCTGCAGGACGATTCCCAACCCACGCTTGGTGGGTAAGCCAGTACTCACAGAAGGCTCCAGTACTGCTCATCATCAGGAGCTACTGAGGCAAAGGGGAGCACAGGAGAGCAGCAGGCAAAGCACGATCCTGCCCACACCACAGCACTTGTTCACAGCTGTCCCAGCAGACCTGCAGAGGCTGGGAAAATGCTGCTCTAAGTTCATTTGGCCCCTTAAAGACCTGAAGGAAAGAGAAATCCAGGTTTATTTAATGTTCTGAACTCTCAGTGTACGAGGAGATGGGACTGCCATGCCAGTTGGTGTTCAATCTGCACGTCACATCTGTGTGAGCTCACATCCTTTCAGTGCAGCACGGTAACACTCACAGCACTTCGCAGCTTGCCCAGGAAACCACTGCAAGTGGGACCTGTGCCCAATTGTTTTTATCCCAGTTAAGTAAATAAATGAAATATGCTAATTAGCACCCTATTAGTTCACAGCAGGGAGTAATCCAGGGTACTTTTATTGGAAATTATTCTGTCATCCAGGAAGCTGCTCTGTAACAGAATGCAAACCAGTGCAATTTCCTCTTTTTACCAAGTGTGGATGTCATCCAAATACCAGAGATGCCACTGAGCACAATCCACAGGACACGGTGATGGCACAGTGAAAGCCCCTTTCAGTCTCCCATGAGTCTGGCCTTGAGATATGTTGGCACATCCCTCAAAGAGAGACACAGTCTGCATTTACACTGGGGGGTTGTTCAGTCAGGCACACTTTTAAGCACATAGTTTATTTTCCTCCCGACCACTGGCATTTCAAATATTGTTCCAGTACACTTTATGAACTTAGCACAAATCCATACTAATGTTGGCTTTTTGGGTTTTTTTAGATGCCAGAAATACTGAGGTTGGGACACAACAGAGATACATCTCCACAGAACAGAAAAATGTGGGATGCAAATTCCAAACATAGTATTTTCTATCTGTAAGCAAACACCCCTCCCATTTTTACATACTTTATATAAAGTGTATAGTTTAAGTATACATAATTAAACACATGTTACCTCCCTACTAGCAAAGCAGAGCTGTACAGTCAGCCTGGCAACAAGATGACACTGGAAGTAATGCAGGCACTGAGAGAAAAAGCTTAATAAAAAAAGCAGCATGTTTTCCAATCCAGTCTTTCAGAGACACCCATTTTCAGAGAGCTTTGGGGCTTTGGGGGATTAGACACTATGACACATCTGTCAGGTTGCCAGTAAGCATGTCAAAATCTCCATCATGCTTTGAGTTATGCAATGAAGCTTACTTGTGTTATAGAGATACTGGTAGCACACCTTTCTTTTGTTGTCAAATTTATATGAAAAGTTACAGGGATTACCTGTGGATTTTCTGACTGCCATTTAAAGCAGAGAAGGACCTCAGTTTTTATTCTGCTGAACAGAAAGGTAGTTTGGAGAGAGTTCTCTATAAAACTTCAAGGTCTTCCTTCTGAAAAGGCCTACATTGAAGCATTACTATATTGCATAGATTTAACATCTCAAAATACAAATATATCTTATATTAAAAATTTCACTATTGATGACAGGCAATTGTGGTTTTATTTAAGCAGTAGAATCTTTCAATTGACAGGGGATGTAGTTGTATTTTGTAGGAAATTACAGTCTTCATTCATGAAGTGCTGCTCACGTCCACTGTAGATTCTGCCAGTTCTTCAGTACTGATACCCACTTACACCACAACTGCAGTATTTACATACATGAGTGCTAGCTCCTATAACCGGTATTTTAAATTTCAAAGGGTCAATTTTAAAGTTGGGAAGTTCAAATCAAGAAAAGGAATGCAACGAGACCTTGAGTAACACACCACAGTCCTCTAGTGTTTCAAATCTACACTAATTACTCCTTCAAAAGGGAATTTTTCAAACAAAGAGAGGCCCATACTATGGAGTGACTAATGTAATATGGGTCTCCTGCCTCCAGTTCAGCAATGCCAGTTAGGTCAGCCAAGGATCAGGTCTTGTCATGCTCTCAGGAAGGTTTTACTCTGTGCCTGCAATCCCTGACACAGCGTGGCTCTGGCTCTCAGGAATCCTCTCCTTTAATATCTAAGAATATTGTGTCTTGTGTATCCAGGGCTTTCAGAAACATGCCCAATGGGTTTGTTCGAGATGAGTTGATTTTGTTTTTATTTTTCCTTTACAACTGAGATGTTGGGGTCTTCACAGAAAACTAAACAGGAGACATCAGTGAGGCGCAGCATGATGTGAATGGACTCAAAGGACTGTTTAGAGATCTGTGGAGAATATATAACACGTGGATCTCTCCTCTGGGAGTGACCCTTTTCATCATTACAATATATGCTTTCTCTCCTGCAGAATAGGACCCTGGGTTTGTTAAACACAGAGCAAAAGCTCCCAGTCCTGGAACGTGACGTGCAAGGAAGCTGAATGCAGACAAACGGAGCAGCCCCCAGACCCAGCACTGCTCCTAACACAGCCACACCAGTAGCCAGGGAGGCAGCCCCAACACAGAGCCTGCACTGTGGAGTACCCTGGAAATACCCCCACTCCACCTGAACTCCGAGCAGATCCGAGCCCATCTGCTCCCTCACTACCGGCAAACATTTATTTCCCAAGGAAATAAACGCTACCCGTGTCTCACTGGCAGTTGGTATCACTGAGCCAGCGTCAGAGAACACCAGAACATCCCCAAAGAAGGCAGGAGGGCTGAAATGCTGCACTGCTGGCAAGGAGATGCCATGGTCAGTTTAGCATTCATCTGCTCCAGTAACTGTGGATCACCTAGTTGAGTACATCTGCTACATATGTTTGTTTAACCTGTTGAAAAGTCATGTGGAGAGGAGAATGAGCTCAATGCTTTTACACATTTACAGTTCCTGGCAAAAACATTTCCTTTAAATCCTTGACTGACTGGCTTTGAGCCTGGCCTTCTGAAAGGAAAATTCACAGCCTAGCACTGGGAACGAAAAAAAAAAAAAACGGAGAGAAAAATCCCTATTGACGCATTAAATGAGATATGTTTGCAGGGCTGCCAGAGATAGCAATTACTCTGCTGCAGCTTCTGTGCACGGATTACAGCAGAAAACACTGACTGCTACCAGGTAATTCTACCTGCTAATTACTTGGGAAGACTAAAGCACTAAACTGACCTGAATGTTTTCACAGGTCCTGGGACCCATTAAAGGAAAGAACTTTAAAAAGGCACACAGTGATGCTGACACGAACTCTGGAGCTGTTGAAAATCCATCAAAAATATTCTTGCAGTATAATGATTAGAGTTTCAGTCAGCCCCAATCTGTGCAGGCATTCACATTTCTCAGCAGTTACAACAAAAAGAAGTGCTTTAATGGGGCAGTGATTTTTTTTCCCCCTACTATATACTTTTTTTTTTTTTCCCAAATATGACCATAAAAAACACCCACAGAGCTAGTCCTGGTGTCTGCCAAGCAGTGAGGCACCGCCACTTTCATCTGAGGCGGGAGCTGGATGGTCTTGAAAGGCTTGTATTTGGAAAGGCACTGGCTGAACAGGACACGCAAAGCCGACGCTGCGCCGGGGGAGCGGGATGATCTGCGAGCTGGGAGCAGGATCTGCATCTCCACCACTTCCCAACCAGCAGACTCGCCACATGGAGGACTGGAGTGTCCAGTGTCAGGCAGTAAATCAGGCTGAGGTATCACAGCCAGGAGCACGTAGCAAACAGACACACTGCTAAGTTCACATTCCTTATCAGCATTTCTTTTAGCATCTCCTGCAGTACAAAGGTAAGTGGAAAAATCTGTCAGAGCTCTAATACACAGGCAAAGCCCAGATAATCCAGGACCCACAAAATCTGCATTTCACATCTAAAAATTCAAATCTTCCACCACTAAGACAACCTGCCATTTGCCATTCTGTAAGAATTTGGGCATGATTAAATACTGCTGGAGATGTAAGGAAAGCAGTGTTATTTCCTGTGACGAGAAAGAGGTGACTTGGAGGTTTTTAATATTAAAGTTATTGCTTTTCAGAAAGTCTCCTCAGGAAACACTGGAAAATCCCTAATCTCCAAATAGACAAGCCTAAAATTACAGATTCATTAAATCAGTGTGTGGGAAAGAAGTTTCTTCATATAGTATCACTATGTTTAAAACAGAGAAAACTCAACCTCTTTTCATCTGCTGAGGATGAGAAAACTGTAGCAAAAAGAGAATATCTAAACAAAGCACACTGCTCCCTGGCACAGTCTTTGCTGTCAGAACTTGCTCCTGCCCAGGGTCTGCTTCCCAATGCTCCTTACATGTAAACTATCACTGTCCCAAACTGGTACTCCAGGGCTGCATTAAACAAGTTAGGATTGACTGACTTAGTGAGCAACAATGCCACCAACCTTTCAGCTTGAAACCAAAAACATCTGAGAAAGGCTCTGCTACAGAATTTAATCCACTAGGCAGCTGCCTAACATGAGAAAATACTCTCTACAAAATGTGTCTTATGACACACTTCTGAACCAAAATATTCTCTTCTCCATATCCAACAGAGAGTCCACTAACCTTTTTCTGACATTACAGCATACATCAGATTTAGGAACGGTGCAGCAGAGGCATTAAATAAACAAGGTCCATGGTCTAAACCAGTTGAGAATTATGACACATACACAGTTTAGGTCAATCTGGTTATCTTCTAGTGAGTGTAACTAAACAAAATGAGCAGGGACTAAACACTTTCATAAACTTAAATACTTTGAACTGCCCTAATCTATCTATTCCATCAGACTAATCTAATTTATTTGAGCCTGTAAACAACAAAAAATGTGAGCTGCTCACATTTTCCCACAGAGAATATCCTGCCATGTTGTCTGTGACCCCCACAATTCTTCTCCACGTTCCACCAGATTTTGGCAAATGTTACCATTAGGAATGATTTTTTTCTCTTCCAGACTTCGCTTCTCTTTTGTAAAATGAGCAGCTATTATCAACATGCACGTTCCCCAGCTAGGCAGGGAACCAGGTGTCCCAATCAGGACTCAGTGGGAGCTGATAATTCTGTATGTCGGGTTTAGTGGGTCTGTGCTGCCTCCTGAGCCACCACACAACTCCTGCTGAGGAGGCACAGAGGCAGCACTGCCCTCGGGCTCTGCTCTGCTGCAGAGTGCAGACCACCCCATGGCAGCTTTGGGAGTGCCACATCTGCAGAGTTTCCTGCCTCAACAACATGCTTAGATCTGTACACTGTTTTAAACAGGACAACAGTCCTGCCTTGGAGTTAAACATGCACTTGAGAGCCTTGCTCAGTGGTTGCTTCTTTTCCCAGTTCTCTGGCTGCCAGAGCAGCTCCCTGCAGAGGGGCAGAGAGCTGGTGTCACACTACAGACGTGCTGGGAAAACAGGAGGATCTTCCTGATGCATCTGTGACTGCAGGACAGGCAAATTTGTTTCCCTGAGAGTTGTGCCAAGTTCCAGCAGTAAGAAGATTGTTTTCTTTCTGAGCTCTGTTGCTGAAATGTAGAAGGGACTAATACTTGCATAATGACATTTCACCAACTCATGGAATATTGCAAACATTAATATCCATAAAGAATAATGAGCAGGAGACTGAGAAGACTTCCTAATCCTACTCCAAGACCGCCCCCAGTGGCTCATTAGCAGCTGACTTCACAGTTAAATATGCAGTTTTCCACATGGGCCACCTCTTAGGGAAAACAGATGGTGAGAAAGAGCCTTCCTTCCCCTTACCACCACCTCCCCAAAGAAGTAACTTCTCCCGTTGTACAGGTATTTTCCCACTGTTAACATTTAACTTGACAAAAAGAAAAAAGAATTGGTGCATCTTGGGCAAATAAACAGCTACACACAAGACAAACTAACACATTCAAAATAAAAGAGTTATTTCTATATTTTAAGAACTACATATGTTTGGTGGGTTTTTTTCTTCTCTTTACAGGAAGTTTGTAAGTGTTAGAGACTTATTTGGTCAGTGCTTCTGCTGGACTGTAGCGCATCACTATACAGCAGATGACAAATGAAATTATCTTTTATATTTATCATTGGTTTCTATATTTGATTTTCCCAATTTTTTCTCACAGATGTACAAGAATGCAAGAGAATTCAAATGCATATTGCACTGTTCCAACAGTAAACTTCTGCCTCTTACACAGCTCAGATAAATCTGTGTCATATTTTACCGAGTCCATGGATAACTTCCTCTGTTCCACATCACGGCAGTGGTCCTCATGTCAAGGAGGGCCAAGAAAGCCTCCTGGTCCTTCCACCATGCAGAAATATTTATCTGTGATGTAAAACCACAGACAAATCACATTTCCTCCTCACACAGGCATGCTGATTTAGATAAAGCCCCAGAGACAAAGCTTCCTTCTTCAACCTTGACACAAAATATTCCAAAAAGACATTACAAGGAGAGACTCTATTTCTGAAGGGTAGAACTGTCTTTCACAAGTCAAACGTGTTTCACATCTGTTTCTCTGCTTGTGTTGTAGCCGATTTAAAGGTATTTACTTGCCAAACCTCCTGCACAGTTTTCAGTAATTAGCTGCTGATACTTGGAGCAGAAGAGGATACAGGGGGACCATCCCGGGTCTGACGCTCCAGAAGCACTCTGCCCTGGCAGCACAGCCACATGCAAAAGCACAGACACCAACAAACTGGCTGATCTTCAATAACAGCTGATTTATATAAGCTACAATGCTTTCTACTGAGTTAAATGTATTTATAACACACTGCAACATATAAATATGCAGCAGGAGGGGACCCCATGCTTTGCACGTCTTTTGATCAGGCACTGTGTTTATTGTCACTCATATTGAAATTAGATGCCGAAGTAGAAGGGACTTCAATCACAGTAACCCTATCTCATGGTGGTTTCAGAGAGCACCCTCCAGCAAAATGCCTAATTAGCAGCATTTTCTGAAGATTTGGGGCACCCAACTCGAGCCAATCTGTGCCTGATTTCCAGAAATGCTGAACATTTATAGCTCATGTTGAATCAGAAACAGCACAAGGTATCTCAGCCCGAAGGGCAGAGATGCTTCAGAAGACCAGACATTACAAGACACAGGATGGGTGGTCACTTCAGTCTGAACACACACCCAGCAGCAACAGAAAATGTTACATGTCGCCTGATTCCATCAGCATAAAATTAAGCTTCTTGTTAACAGACAAGGAAAATTAAAAAGCCCTGTTCTGTATTTGAATTGCTGCTTTGAAGACTGGGACATCTGTTGCTGTGTATCTGTTGTAGAATTAAGCACGAGCAGCATCTCATGTACAGACTCATTTATCTTGGTATGTATTCTCTACATTTTAACTTGTGCTTAATTTCTATTTCTTTCCCTAAGAGTTTGTAAAAAATTGTGATTTTTCAGTTATAAGATACATCCAGGAACTACCTGAAAGTATTTCTTATAGCAAGAATGAAACTCAAGAAGTTTACCAAATGCCTCAATAATGCTAGAATTAAAAAAATGGGAATATAATCCCCTATGCCTCCAGCACTTTAAAAGTAAAAGGAATATATACTCTTTCTTTCCTATTTTTTTTTCTGATCAGGAAAAGAGAAAACAAGGTGTTAAGACAGCTAAAGTGGACTACAGAACAAAAATAGTCACACTTCATTTACTCCTATGATATACAGAGTATCTTTACCACCAAAATTTCTACATTTAGACAACTCAGAGAAGAAAGTTCTTGGTTTAGAGAGTGTGGCAACTTTTTCCTGGTGAGACTGTAATTTTTTGTTTTTTAAATCTAATGAATGGTATTTTTGCTTTATAGCTTCTTTTACAGCTGCTGGTTATGTATCTGATGTGACTGTCATTGATAGGAAGATATCAAACCCATTTTTATTACAGGCAGCAAGCATCCAAAGGCTGACCCAAACAGAAGTGATGCCATGGTTGCAAGGACTTGAATTCACATTAGAATTTAAATGCCTTCAATTACTGAACTGCATTTTCACTTTTTGGCTACAGGGTGATGTGGCATAATATTAAAACAGACCCACTGAGGGGGAAGCAGTCACCAAACCCTCTAATGGTGCTCTCCAACTGAGAGCTGTTTGAACTGTTCCAGACGTGCTTGTGGGAAAGTGAAACAAGCCTCAGAATTTACAGAACTGTTTCTAAAGCTATGGTTTATCTAGCACTGCTTTAAAGACAAACATTTGCAATCCCTGCGAGGATGTGTCCACTGAAGTACAGAAGGGCTAGCACTCCATTCCCTTGAGCATAAACCAGTCCAGTTAAAGATTTTGCACAGGGACAGTTTTAGCTCATTGTGACTGACGAGTTTCACTGCTACAGCGAGTAACTGGCAGTGTGTTTATTCACTCCACAGATAATTAATATCCTGCGTGCCCATCGCAATATGCTGTTATCAGGTAAACCCATTCACTCCCCATGGAAGGGGCTCAGGAAGGATAAAAAGCACTGCATTCTCCAATAAATAATGTGGGTTTTTAAAATAAGCTGCCAGCACCCACAGGTGTAAATATACTCCAGAATTATGAAGAGGGAAGTAGTACATACTGTAAATTGTGCAGCTAGCCCAGGAAGCTCAGTTCAGAGGCACTCCACGGCACTGGTGTGGCCATGGGGTGACTTCTTAACAGAAGAAGGGGATTCCTGGGAAGGAGGGTCAGGATGAGGGGGATGACTTGTCTGTGCAATTCACAGTCCAAAGGCATTTGGCAGCTTTTCACTCCCTGTGTTACACAGATACTTCATAAAGATGCCTACCCAATCACAAGGGATTGTCTTGGGAGTTGCCAAATGTTTGTCAGAGGTTGATTCTTGCTTGGAGAGCAAGAGTACAGAGGAGGCCCCTGTTCCACAGTGCTGCCTCAGCACAGCCAGAGATTCAGGTACACAGATGCTGAAGGAAAACTGTCACAGTCAAGGACAGAACATAAGGATCTCCAGCCAGGAATCTCCAGCAGACAAAACCACATGAGACCACTACAGAAATCTAAAGCAATCTGAGAGGTACTCGACAAGTGTACAGTCTCTCTGCTTGGCAATGGCTGCATCTTTCTTTGGAATAATTCTTCAAATGGACTTCAACTTCTTCCTGCCTTGCAGAATTTTTCCCTCTACTGTTACCCTGCTAAAAGTTATCATGTTGCTCCACAATTTCATAGGAGCAACGTCTGACCTAGGGCAGAACCTTCAGGTTGAGAGTCAGCAGAAGTGGAGACCATCAAACTGTGCCACAGCAGTTGCATTCTGGGTTAGCTCTGGGCCCTGCCTTGAGAACTGATCCAGAGATGGACCTTGGACCCACTACAGAGGAAGCCCAAACAATGGGATGAACATGACCCTTGCTGTTCACTCTCATACAGATTAAAGACACGGGTCAATTCTATTTGGAGGGAGAAAAATATTTTCTATGTTACTATTACAGTTAGTAAAACGAGAGCTTAGATTTCACATCAACAACTGTGATCTCAAACAAAAACAAAGGATGTACAGCATCACCCTCCATGTTGCACATCCAGGAATTATGAAGAGAAGAAAAAATCCAGTCTGCATTGCTGGGAAAAGTTATAAAAAATTCAGAAGTATTTAATAATTTACATGGTAGGACCACTGACCTTAAAAGTTGTGCTAAAAAATTAAGAACCTCAAAGAAAAGCTATTCAAAACTATGGAGTATATTTAACATCTATTATTAGTTCCCCAGAATCATTAAAAATGACTGAATTTAACAACAAATGACACATGAACACAGTTCCCTGGCTGAGTAAGTGTGGTCAGTGTGGGGTCTCAGCACAGCCCTGCAGCACCAGCTGGGGCAGTGAGTGTGACACTGCACAAACAGCCTCGCTGAGGCACCACCAGCCCCAGCTCTGCTCGGCTGCTGCCTGCCACACTGCTGAGGGCATCTGCAGCCTGGCACAATATTTACTGGGACACTCACCTGAATTTATATTCCACTGCAAATGAGACAACAATCCCTTTCTCCACCATACCTCATGTATGAAAAATTATGTAAGTGTCAGATCCTTCCCATCCATCTTACTGTACCTGATCTGTTCACCACACAGTCCAAAGTAGAACAATATTTGAACAATGATTTAAGAAACCCAGCCACGATCCGAAATCTAGTTTAAAAAAGGATGTGTCACTAACTGTCACTAACATGGCATTCAGTGGAGTAAGTGTTAACATGCTACCTGCACAAAATTCAAGACTTAATTAAAAATGGAGAACATATTCTTCACATCTCATTAAAGCTATTATACAGATTTATCGGTACAGAATATCAGTAATTTGGTCTGCTGGCCAGTGATTAATCCCTAGATATACACTCTGTAAAGCACTTCATGATCTGCTGCAAAGAAATAAGCTCTGGACTGACTGTTATTTTACAGCACACACTGTGAAGATAACAAGCCCTTCACTTGAGAGGAGCCTTTTTGGGGTTTAGGAAAAAAAAGAAAGCAGTGTTAACCTGCATGCATGAGAAGTGCATCTTTGATTGCCAGGTGCTGAAATATCTTGCTCCGTTTGCCTTGACTCAGGAAGTGCTCTCTGATCTCAAAACTGTTGATGCTAAAGGAAAAAAGAGCATTGTCTTAAAAGAGCCAAGCAGACAGTACTATCAAAATAATGAGCTGGGAAGACTCTTAAGCCTTTTACATAATAGAACCTCTCACTGCACTGAGGAAGATTCCCTCAAGGCCCCGTGTAGCTCTTTGCTTTTATTTTGGTTTAAACAAGCAAACACCACAGCATCAATTAAAGAGGCCACTTATTTACTAAGCATTCAAAGTCTACAGCAGTTAAGAGGATTAATTGTCTTCATGCATATGAAATTTAAACATAAGAGATTAAAGACAAACCAACCTGGTCACACACAACTAACTTCAATTAACCTATCTGCACTCCCTAAGCATTTTTGTTAATAAGCACAGACCACTGGTCCTGATTCAGACCCTGATCTCGCAAGAAGTTTTCTCCATGTGAACTGTGAGAGAGGGAGTGCTGTCAGAACACAGCTTCAGAAGGGGATAGAAAAGAAAAAAACATAAGACAAGTCTAGGAATAAACTGTAAGCAGCACTGGGATAGTATGCCAGCTGAACCCCCGTGGAAAACACGTGGAGACATCCATAGCCACCCCTTGGCACTGGAGCATCCAAACACTGCAAACAACTCTACTGTAATCTGAAATTTGAAAATAACTGCCTGCTAATGACAGGACAGGAAATGTTACAAGGTGCCATTCATTTCAGTGACATTACTGTGCCAAAGTGATTTATACCTACCACGGGGAACATCCCAAAATGGGGACTTCAGCCATTTTATCCTTACACAATTAAAACAAGAACAGTCTCAGACTTCAGCTCTGCCTGATTAGGAAGCTGTGTTCTTCCGACCTTCACTGCACAGGAGACTGCCAGAAAAGAGCTGCAGCAGTCCTGTCTTGAATAGTACACACTTGTCAATATTGGTTTTCAGTATTAGAATCGAGTCCAGTTCTTAGGGAGACATTTTTCACAACAAAATACTATCTTTAAATCTTCCTGGGTTGTAGCACTTGCAGTCATTGCTGTGGACCAATGCTGGGAGCATTGGAAGGAGGAAAGGTTAAAGCCTCTCAGTATTGTAACCATGGGGTTTATTTACCCAGAATGTTATGGACAAGTCCATAACAAAGACAAGAAATTTCACTTAAGCGCAAGAACAGCCTATTTTTATCCTGTGATTGAACACTGGAACACACTGCTCAGCCAGACTGCAATGTCTCCATCCTTGGAGATGTCCAAAATCCCAGCTGGACACAGCTTCGAGCAGCCTGTTCAGCTGCCCCTGTTCTGAGCAGGAGGGCTGCACCAGGGGATCTCCAGTCCACCCCAGCTGTCTCTGATTCTGCCAGAACTGCTATAATAGTGGTACCCACTGCTGCTGGTCTCTGGGAACAAGCCTCAGTCACCCAGCAGAACAACAGTCACAACAAACCCCTCTCCACAAATTCAGAAGCCTCTGTAACTCATCCATGGGAGGGAAGTTTCCTTCCCATCTCCTGACACTTCTGATCTCTTCTGATTTCAGACCACAGCACATGTCCAAAGAGCCCCCCCACGTCTCATAATCCAAGTCCCACATTCAACACAAGATGACGTGGGGTTTTCAGCTTCTCTGGGCCCTTTGAACAGCAGACACCACTGACAGCTGTTACACTGTGCCTTCCCAGGGAACAGCAGGCCAAGGACACAGTGAGTGGGTAACACAGAGGAGTCACACAGCTAAACAGATCCTGATATCTCTAGTTTTCCTCATTAATTGTTCACTAGAAGGGGTCTTGAGATAATACCAGTTTTAACCAATAGCTTCATTTGCAGAAGTGTCTATTCAGACAGCTAATTTTACTACTCTTTACTCCTTCTGGCCCTGTGCAGGTAATTACCCCAGACAGCTGCAAAGGATTGTGAATTTTACTCCTCCTTCTGAGCTGCCAGCAGAATTATTGTCTAATTTCACTAATTTCCAAGCCATTACACTTGGACAAGCTCATGGGCCCTTCATAAAAGCAATCAATATCAGCATTTGGCCTAATGCATCTTCACTGCTGGTGATGGCACACCAAGAGCATCCCCCAGCAACTGAACTGCCAGTTCAGAAGAGCGTGCTTGGCTGTCACACCTCCTCTCCCCTGGAGCCAGGCCCTTCCTGCAGCACATCCCTCCTACTGACCAGCCACCTAACTTTGGGGACTTGGAGAAATCCATGGCTCCAAATGAGAAACACTACTTCTTTTTTGGAAATCGAGTTAGATTAAAATACCTCTTTTAAATAAACAGTAATTAAAGCAGGACTATTTCTCTTCTAGATAGCTGCTTTAATGTCTGATCTTGAGTGTACCTTTTTGGCTGTAGGAACAATTAGTCAATTTGTAAAAAAGTGAAGAGTTTCAACACAAGAAATTTTTTGTATTCTCTCCTGCAGCATTTCATAGCCAGCCAGCTGACTCCATGGGCATCAAAATGTTGGATGTAGAAAGATAACAAGGGCTCTAAGTGGAGACAGATGGGCCATGACAAAATTCAACAGTTTCTCAGTGATTGTAACCTTTCTGCTAATAAATAAATGCAGTAAACCTGTGAAAGTTGTGCAAAATAGCAATGGTTATATATCTCCAGTGCAACACAGACTTGAGGAAGAGGAGCAGCTTATGTACCTCTTGCCCGTAATTTCCCTAAATGTTTAGGCAGGACCAGTGAATTTCTTGCCCCATTTTTCAAGGGAAAAGGATGACACATCATCTGAAGACATCCTCAATTCTGGAAGGAAATGGTTCCATGAAAAGGCATGTCCTTGCTTCTGGAAACTCCTGTTATTCAACACACAGTACAATTAAAATCAAACCAACCAACAGGGGTTGGTTACTTCAGCCAGCCTGAAAGGAAGAAAACTTTCTTCTCTTTTTTCACATTCCCCCTTCTCTTTAGACCTGAACAGTCACATCAAGCAAGGTGCTGGCAGGTTTCCCTGGGCACTGATTTCCCAAACCGTGCCTATCAACACTGGGAAAAGGGTCTGAAATCCACTATCCAATCTCATCAGTACAGGAGAAGTACACAAGCTGCAGCATACTGTAATGGTGAGCCCAAAATAAAGTGTCAAAGTGTTCATTTGAGGCATCAAGCTTTCCTCAATATACACACAGCAATTAGAAATAATTAAATACATAAGAGAGTAATCATTTGACAATCATCAATTCTCTGCAAGGAAAGCAGGGGGAGTGCAGAGGAGGCTGACCCCCCAAGAAAGGATGGACAGTGCCTGGAGGCCGTCCTTAGACAGCACTGTAATCTACATTAAAAAAATAAAGCTCTTGCCCGTAGTGCAACATGTGCCACTTAAATAACAAAGACCACTTCTTAACCTTGTATTTCACATTTGCTAGACTGGCAGAACCACTTTAACCTAGAAGTCTTTGTGTATAATCTTCATTTCTTGTCTGTCCTCCTTTGTTTTTATCTTACATTCTATGTGTATACAGCTGGTATATAAAGAATCTTAGGCTGAACAGAACTAAAAATCACTCAGAAATCCTCCCTGTAAAAAAGAACCACTGCATTATAGGATTAATCAGTTGAAAACCCTTTTTTTTTAAAAGCTGTAAAAATGTCTAAAGTGACCATGTGTAAAGCCAAGGTCAGCTGCTGAATCCACGACAAAGACGGAGCGGTTTGAGTCATCAAACAAGACATGATTAGTTTCGCATCCCAGAGTGTCATTTCACAAATCTTTGATAACCTCATCAGGTGAGATAACTCCAGTCACTCCACATTTCAAAGATAAAGCCCTAAATAACTGCCTTACCAAAAGTAATGAGGATTATAAAACCCAGAAAGCTGTGATTTTATCAAAACAAATACGAACAAGATTTTTGAAAGAAATTCTAGGTGTTCTTACACGGTTTAAAGCACCATTTTTCATTTACACATTTAACACCACATTGCACTTTTGCAAATGTCAAAATTCCAAATAAGTCAGCTTTTCTTTCCAAATGTTTGCTTTCTTTAAGTTTAGGTACAAGTTCAGATACGACCCCCATGTAACAGTACATGATATGACTTTTTTAAATTCTGTAGAACACAAAACTATGGCAAATGCTGCAGTAATCACGTGCATTCTTATGTTGATTACCCAAACCTCAGTTATCTAAAATTCCTGCTAGCTGAAATAAGGTTGTATGCTGCTGTACCTAACTATCAGGGGAACCTATTTCACATGATTAACTGAAACCCTGATCCTCTGAATTCATGTTCCCTCTGCCATTTGGATTATTAAAGCTGTAACTGCTCGGAAAAAGAAAAAGCTAAAATGAGCTAAGAGGCAAAGACTTTTCTAAGGACTCTGTTATTTTAAAGGAATGCCAGGTGCTCACCCAGGCAAGTAGGAGACACAGTCCCCAGTTGGAGTGGCCTACGACGTGCTCAGCCACGACGCTGGAGGGCACAGAAAGGCCCCAGACCAAGCAGTACAAGAGCTACAATAATATGATTACATGGCTGCATAGTTAAGGGATGTGAAAATCTTGATGCTTCAGATGCAAGTCTGCTGGTCACTTTGTGTGTGTAATTATTATTGATTTACTTCTTGACAGAATCTCAGAGAAAGCACAAAAAAAAAAGAAAAAGATCCAGCTGTAAAGGCAGATTTTAAATGGTATTTTCATTTGGCGTCAATTATTTTTATAGTATTTGTAATTCTACTTTCTAAGATACAATTTTTTTTCTCTTGACTTCAAGCGATCACGTAGTCTGCTTCAGCAAAATGAAGTGATCAAGTGTGGAATGGGCTCAATAAAAGAGCAGCATGCTTTTCAGTCTGGCCTTTTAAAACATCCCCTATCAGAGGGCTTTGGAGGTTTAAGGGATTAGATACCATGACACATCTGTCAGATTATTATGTAAGAAAACTCTCCTGCTGTTTTCTGCGAGAAGAATGCCTGCTATGGAAGATTTTAAAATAGTTTTAAAAACAAAACCACACAAAATAGGCAATATTTCATTTGGTTCAAAGTGCGTTTTCATGGGGAAAAAAAAGATAATTTATTTTTCCTGGCCTAAAAAAAGTTATATTTAACACCCTGACTGCAGGCTTCTATCTGAACATGGATTAGCAGAATACACATGCTTTTACTGCTCACAACAGAGATTATGCAAAGATATCAGGATTTGTAGGTTGGCCTAACTTAGCTATAATTTACAGAGCCAGGAATCGCCAACAGCATGCAAAGAATAGCCGATGAAATATGAAATGGTAATTCATGTTACATTCCAGTTACATGCTTAACAGCATTTTAAATGACTGCTGAACTTCGGAAGCTTTTTTGTCTGAAACAAAAGCCAAAATAATTTCATGAAAAATACCAAATATCATCCTAGCACTCCCAAGCTTTGTCTGGGTAACACAATTACACCTTGTCGGTGGTGTGGCAGCAGTGTCCACATCCTGCTGCTGAGGGCACTGCAGAGCAACGACCAGTCTCCAAATTCTCATCACACATGGCTGGAGACCTGCAGCTTCATTAAAATTATCATGAGAAGCAAAAGTCTGAAGCCATCATCCGCCACCAGTCGGATACTACAAATTTAAACAATTATTGTAAGTTCTGTATCGGTCAATTCTGATCTTCAGGTTCTGCAATTCTCATGCCCCTGCTGTGCTCTGTTAGACATCTCACCTTGCAGCAGGGGAGCAGATGATGCAGGGCTGGTTAGGTGGTAAGAGCTACAGTACCGTGTGACATAAACAAGTCACAGAAGCAAACGCAGCAAGAGACGAATTGGATGTTTCTCCCGTTCCCATAATTTTTCTCTCTCATAGCACCTGAAATCTACCTTTGCCAGGAATTCCATTATCAACTGCACAAAGCATTTTGGGCTCTGCTTTGCATAGACAGATGAACAGAAAATAGTTGTCAACAGACAGAAGCTAGAAAGAGGCAAACTAAAAATCCTCAACTATAGATTCTGATCGCTGTTAAATACGGCAAACCTGGGGGAACAGATGGGGAATTTTTAAAGGGACATATGCATATTATATAGAGTTTCTCCCAAACCTGACCTTCACAGGAGCACAGTATGACCATGAAAAGTAATCCCTGCTCAAGGATCAATCCTAACTGTTTTTTTTATCCTGACATTATCCCAATTTGGAGCTACAGGGTTCCATCTCAAGCAATAACCCGTTATTCTCAAGGCTGAGGCCAGAAACTCCTGTACGGCTGCACTTCCTGATTACACAAAGGAAAAGATTACATTAGGGCACTTCCTGAGCACACCAAGCTCTCAGTGCAGACACACTCACCATTTCCAAATCATCACTCACACGGTGGCCCTTAGCTTTTAATGCTTCCCTACACTTTCCAGGAGTGGGAACCCAAAGGCAGCATGTTATCAGCCACACAAAACCTCCCAGAACTTGTGGTCTAAGATTGGGAATTTCACTGTTTCACTCTTGTCATTGCTGGAGAAGGCTTGCAGTGACCAAAGAATGGAGTAGCAAGAGCCATGAAAATACACACTCAGTCTAAATAAGAATGGTTCAATCACAGAATTGCAGATTATAAAGGGGAATAGATAACTTGTTGGTAAAGGATAAACATCTTTTGATAACAGGAACTGCACAAACTTAGACTGTAAATGTTAAGTCGTACTTTCTCTCTGTGTGCACCACTAGCATTCATTCTGAAGTCAGTTTAATTCACATGGACACACAGTTTAATAGTTAAAATACCATTCAGATTGATTATGTACATACACAGACAACTACTATGGTGAGTCAAAAGAACAGGCAGTTCATCAATTCCACATTTTTCAGCAGAGGGTTTCTAGGAAACTCCATGCAGAGTGTAGATTCAGAAATCCACGAGGGTGTCTCCTTTAGATGTCTCCTGTGCCAACACTCCTCCCTCAGCTGGGTTCCCTGGCCTGACTTTCTAACCCATGAGCGATCTCCCTGATCTAGGAACAGGGAATACTCTTGCTGCATACTGGAAATTAGAATTAGGAAAGCGAGTTCTGTCCATGGAACAAAGTGATCCATAAGGTTGTACAGCAGCCTTCCTGAATTCAGCTTTTTAAACTGTGCTGCACACGTCTCATTTGGGCAGAACCAACGTTCCCCCACTGGATAAAACTAGCCAAAATTTTATTGCAAGAGCCCGTACTCTTGAAATAGGAGTTTCTAAAGTGCTCTGTGTCAATCTGAGATGTAAAAAATCCAGAGCCCTAAGGCTTGAAAGCTTTAGCAGCCCCAGAACTATTAGGTTATACTTCTTTCAAATGATTATTTAGTTTGAAAATATTTGGAAAAGGGATGATGTCTTGGCTAGTGGTAAGAAAAGCATACTTTTATCAAACAATCTATTCTACCAGAAATCTGGATCTAAATATTTTGAGCAAAATTCATGTGTGTACATAAATGTAGATCTGTAAATACATATACACATTTTGTCTTATTTACATGCAGTCCTTAGATTTACACTCTGGGCAGCTTATGCAGACATCTCTTCCAGTGGGAGTGAAAAGCAGGTTCAATGCAATGTTTATCCACAGCTGGCAAAGAGATGTGAGAGTGAGGGCAGAGTGTGCCTGGCACACACAGGGTCACTCTCTGTGCACAGAGGTCTCAGGTGAAGAGCTGTTATTCCAACAGACACGGCACAACAAACAAACATGGGCTGAAAGCCGCCCAAATCTGCTGTCTCCTTGCTTGGCTCTCCAGAGCCCAACACACTGAGCATCTCGCAGGGCTGCCCCTTTGTTCTTCAAAGGGAACTGTCACAGAATACTCAACTCTAAAATTAACTGTTTATTTATTTTTCAACAGCAGTAAATAGGGGCACAAACATTCAAGAATCCAGGCTATAGAAGGATATCATTTTCTTTCCAGTGACACCCACACCTAGCAGTTCCTGGCTCCAGCAAGCTTTTCATGCAAGGTTTCTGTTAAAAATGTACCCTCATTTGCTTTGCCTCTGGCCACATTTAGATTCAAACTCACTCCTATTTTCCATACAGCTCACGTTTCGTTTCTGTTACTGTGCATCATCCACATTCCTAATAAACATGATGGGATGATGGTTTTGCTTCAGCCATTTTTCAGCATTTTCTTTTTCCCTGTTTTCCTGCCCTCTGACCCCCTCCATCCTGCCACAGGCCTGAAGATGTCACTCAGCTGACATTTTGCTGGACTCCCTGAAGTGACTACAGGACCCTTCCAAGAGTCTCTGCAGAGCCTGGGACTCGCCCGAGGGCTGCTGAGTCATGGGAGGCTGGTGGCACAAGCCAACATCACACCTGCAGCCCCATCAGTGTCCGAGGACTCATCTCACAGTGTGTCCTCCCAAACATGGGCCCACTATGTGCAGTCAGTGTTACTGGATTGAAGAAATGTCCATTACTGGGACACGGGAAGTGACTGGAACATTTACAGACCTTAGTTTCTATGGGCTTAGCAAGAACATAGCTGAACAAACTTGGATCTGTTTTACTTCAGCCTCTGGACTAAGAAGGAAAAAGCAGCCAAACTGTTCATTCTCTCCTGCACACAGGAAAGAGGGAGGAGGAAACTGCCCTTCTCAGCCTGGCACAGGACAGACTTTCCTGCTCATCTCCCCCTTTCCCCTCCCAGCTGCAGGAAGGTCTGCCCTTGTTTCATCCCAGGATCTAGCAATGCTCTGAACCAGGTCACAAGACTGTGCCCCAAACACCTTCATGTCAGCCAAGGACCACGAGATATACTAATACAGAGACGTGTAAACAACCAACGTGCTGATAACCCATCCCAAATCCCAGGTACCACAAACGCAGCACGGAGCTTTTGGACACTGTAGGGAAGTGCTGATAACCCATCCCAAATCCCAGGTACCACAAATGCAGCACGGAGCTTTTGGACACTGTAGGGAAGGACTTGCTGTCTGAAAACAACCCTGTGCATTACAAATTTTCTTGGTCTGTTATTATGAGCACTGCTTATCCTGAATTTTGCTTTAAAGAAGTTCCCAGCTATGAACTTAAGATGGACATGATACTTTGGGAAAGAACTTTCACACACTTACCTAAATAAGTACTTCAACATTTGTGAGTGCATTTATTGGCTTTGGGGCTAAAAAGATTATTCAGCCAATTGAAATGGAATATAAAATAAAACTGTCTACACACTCAGGATGGTGAAAATCATTAATATATATATATATAAAAAAAATCTCATTTCTAAGCTTACAAGTGGGGGGTTTTTCAAGTCAATCAAAAACATCTGCGATCTCATGGCAAAGCATTTAATAAAACTAAAAATGTTAAGTACATCTTAACAACTTTAGCCCAAGAAAACTCATGAATACAAATTCTGCTGCTGAAAAAAAGTTTCTAGCAGAAAAGAAAAAAAAACAAAACAAAACAAAACAAAAAGCAGCAGTGTTTCAGCAACTGTATAAACATGTATCCTAAATGCAATCATAATGAATGAGGAAACATATTGTACATAAACATCTGAGAGACAAAAATATGGTCCCTAAAACACAGCTCATCACTAACTATAAACCTAAACAGTAAGTGCCCCACACCCCTCCCGTTCAGAGGCAGGTAAGGCACAGACTCTGAAGCCGAGGACAGTCTGTTCCCATTTCCAGTGTCGAATGCCCCCCTGCCTCAGGCACGTACAGCGTGCTGCTGTTGCTCTCTTTTGGTGAACGTGCAGTACTGACACACACTCCTCTGCAACAATTCCAGCCCTGAAAAAAATATTTATTCAACTCTAATTCCAAAACTGACCTTACAAATAACCTTTAGCTTCCCATTTTAATAGCATTAAAATACTGTTTCCTTTTTTTCATCGTTAATATATCTAATAAATTGCTAGTGATGCAAAAAGTTAGCTGCTTTTGTCCTAGCTCCTTCACCAGACTTACAGTCTTCTATGCCACAGGCTACTTTATCAAAGTGATTAACACCTTATCTACATGCACGCAAATATTTATCAAAAATATGTATGTTGGAAGGGAAGAATAATTTTAGAAACAATATTATGATAAATTGTTTGGGTTCTTTCATGCAGCAATGGCAGCTGTACTTTACTACTCTTGAGGCTGAGGCAGGAAAAGCAAAGGCCAGCGAAGAGTAAAGCATTCAGTGAAAATTTCAGTGTAAATGCAGCTGTTTGTGTGCAGTGGCAGAATAAACAGGCTATGACAATTCAAGCCAACGGCTTTGTTCACTTCATGCTTGTTGAGGGAAGCCCCTCAGTGTTCAGACAGCAGAGGCTGAGCACAGCACGGGAGCACAGCCCTCCCCTGTCTCTGCTCTCCTGCATCTCACCCTCAGAGGGCCTTGTACCCTCACCATCCCCCGGGGTCAATTCTTCCCTGGCCAGCTCCTTCTCTGGAATATCCTTGTTTTCCTCAGCTCTCGGCCCGTTTTGTCTCCTCTCTGTTAGCCTGTTTGCCTGGACAGATGTTGTGCTATAAAAATGTTTAGCAATAATCCCTGTCCTTTCCACCTGGGCTGCACAGAGCTGCAGTAATAATGTTTATAACCACTTCTGGGTGGGAGTTACACCGGGCCCAGTAACCTTCAGGCTATTTCTCATTCGGGACAAATCATCTAAATTAAAGAGATTAATCCTTAGGGTACACATGGGCTTAAGGTACTAAAGGAGGGCAAATACTTTGCTCCACTTATTTTTGTAAAGAAGTCTAATCAACAAAGGACAGTCTTCTTAAAATAAGCATCCAAAATAAAGCTTTCAAACCTACATGAATAAAAATAGGTGAAAATCGTTCCTCATTAACACGGGAGAACATTTATTGGTTCTCCCGGATTTCAGGGGCCCAAAATGAAATTCTCAGCATCTTTAAATCCTCTTTCTTTTACTGAAATGTATTAACTGTGGTGGCATATAAATTTAGCCAGTTTGAAAGCTTTGTCCTCTTTTTTCTGCGAACAACAAATACAGAAGCACATAGATTTTGCATAACTATAAAAAAAAATTAGTTACTGAAGGATTGATTTTAGAAAAATTTTATCTTTTAACGTATTTCAAAAAGCTGCTTATCCCACTTGATCCAGATGCACCCACCTAATCTGTAAATCAAAGAAATCACACTCAGAAGAGAGAGCTAAATCAGATGAGAGGTTCTGAACCTCTTTAAAACTTCCCTAAAAATCCATGAGGGAACGTGTGTAGCTAAACTGCTGCATCCGTATGTCGAACAGAGTAATAGCAGCAGAACTGTTGTGACCATGCCATTTGATGGATATTCACACCACAGCTGCTGCCTCAGGAGTAACTGCAAGTTACACTTAATGCAGATATCCTGATGAGTGAAATTCTAGACTAATTATTACATATAAATAGCAAAGAGAGAGATTAATGGAGCCATACTTCAGTCGAATGATTCTGCCAAAGTCGTGAATGGTAAGAATATAAACTGAATAATTCATAAACAGCAACACACCTCTGGAGCAGAAACTGTAGTAGGTGTTTTTACCAACTACTCTAATGCGTGTCTTTGCAACATACAAAAAAATCACAACAGCAGTGCAATTCAACGCACAGGATATCAGATAAGCTGTAATGACGGAAACTAATATCAAACGCATCCGAATGATTGTAAAATCATAGAATCATCAGGGCTGGAAAAGACCTCTATCATCCAGTCCAACCACTAACCCAGCACTGCCAAGTCCACCCCTAAACCATGACTTTAAATGCCACATCTACATTGTTTTGAATATTCCCAGGGATGCTGACTCCACCACTTCCCTGGGCAGCCTGGTATAATCCTGACCACCCTTTCCTGAAACACTAAGCTTTAAAAATTCTACTAAAAATATAAATAAATAGCCAATCAGTGTTTTTGCAGTGTAACTTTGATCTTTAAAATCTCCATGTTGATTTATATCCTGTTGCCGCAGAAATCAAATCATTTTTACAGTTGATAAACACTCAAGTTCACTAGTTAATTAAATCCTTTTTGGATTTTTTCCCCCCTCTTTCAATTTTAATGGAGAAAAAGTTTAAGCTTTTAATAGCAAAGTGGAGCAGCATTAAATAATTCTTTTAATTGATGTTCTTAATTGCAATTACTGGTTTAAACTAGAGAATTCCTTTGGGGGGAGAGCCCAGGAAGAATTTGGTTTTTCTTAACTAGAGCAGTAATTAGAAAATACCTGGCTTTTCTATACCTCTGATAATCTACCTTTTTCTCTTTCAAACAACGGTAAGTTTCCCATGTCACTAAGATTACATGGACTAGGTTTGCAAATTATCTGTGACATACCTAGTTTATGCAAGCTACTCCTGAATAACACTAATATTTTATGCTAAGAAAAGATACTAAAAATGTAATTTTCACATGATGCCACTTGAGCGCCCTCGGCTCCCACGGGCTCCCAGAGCTGCCACCCCAGAGCTGCCGAGCAGGGCAGGGTTCGCCTCTGCCCACCCGAGGGCACAGGGGCCAACCCTGCAGGGCTTTGGTGCAAGCCCAGTTGTCTCACACATCCTGTAGATGAACGCTCCTCAGACTACTGTCTGACAATATCTGCTTACACAAATGCTGCTGGCCCTTATATTCTACCTGAGAAAACAACACAAGAGAATAATAATAATAATAAAAACCACAAACAAACAAACAAAAAACAAACAAAACAACCTCTTACTTGACATTAATTGGTGGAAAACTACCGCTGCCTTAAGAATTGCTCCTCAGTTAGGTAGGGATAGGGTTATTTCCATTATGTGATTAAAGGGTGTCAACAGGAATTAAAGCTTCCAGAGCATTTTCCCTGCATCAGTAATTACCAGTACAAAAAGGCCAGGGTAATTATTGCTAGACTGCTCTCTCACTTGACTTTGGCAACAAGAAAATTTAACTTGAGAAAAAATCTCCCCAAGAATTTTGAATAAAATAGTAAAAACAGTAATAGGTAAGAATAATCATCACTGGTAGTGCTGAAGTAATTCCTTCCCTGCCGTGGCACCACAAAAACATGGGTTTGCATGGGATTTTGGATGGGCTTGCAGCTGGAAGTGGATTGTTTCACCAGTGTTTTGAACAAGCATAACCTGCAGGCTGAGCCAGCACTCCCTGCTCAGAAAGGAGAATTATTCCTTATAAGCTTGCCTATGCAGACTTACAGAACCAGAACACAAACAAAGCCCAGCATCAGGGGAATGGGAGGCAGAGAACTTCCTGCAGCTGACAAGCCCTGCCTGACGCAGACCCCAAGAGCATCTCTGCTGCTGGAAACGCTGATTGCACGTGCAGGTGACAGGTGACATCACTGACACCTGCTGAGGATGGGAGGGGACACACACACTGCACTGGCAGGAGCACAGCCCACAGTCTGCAGGGCCTTGGGGTCCATTGCTTTCAGATTTCCACATTAAAGTTCCTGAACTAGAAATAATCTCAACACTCAGCAGTCTAAGACCAACACGACCAACCTGTGAAATGACTTCTCCCCACAAAACAGCAACAGCTGATATTAAATTTTATAGGTGTACAGACACAAGAAGGGAGCATTGCTAGACTCCAGTTATTAGACTATACTGAAGAGTGATGGTTCACTTGTAGGTGTGCAATGATAGCAGAGTTGCTTCTGACAGACGTGACATTTTATTTTAAAATAATAAAACACAACACTACCTAGGAAAGTACAATTTAGTGTTGATTAAATAATTACAGTACAGTGTTATACTTCCTGCTGAGGCTCTGCAAGCTAAACTGCAACTCAGGTGAGATACAAGTTCCTAAATAACAAAAATGCTGACATGACGATGCATAGTAGTTGCTGGATGTTGTTATCATTATTGATATTAAAAAACCCCACATACAATTGTCCTCCTAGAGTTGCAGAACAGATTATACAGTAGCCAACTCAAAGAAAAGCGTATACCAACTTTATTTACTTGAATTGACCACAACAGTCAGTAAATCTATCCTCACTGTGCTATTCCAGCCTGTACAGGAGAAAACAAATTACTGTGAAATAGATCCCATCACTGCAAAATCTTGACTGAGAGCCCAACCTCTTCTCAACACGGGTGTTTCTCCAGTAAGAGCAGACATCCAATTACTTCAGCATTCTAATCCTGAGTAGGATTTCTATTATCATTAATAATACCTGAACTGGTGTACTTGAAAGAAGACATATAACAGGCAGAGGTGTTATGAAGTATAATAATTGGATACCATTTGGGCAACTGAAATATGTTTTCTATCAAAAGAGTTATATTAAACATAGATAAGAATGTATACTGGGATAGTCTGAACACTGATTCCCATCAGAGGATGATTCATATTGCTATGAAAGCTTTTTCCTCAAACCCAGATTTGTTAGCATTTGGAAGTTATAAGATATACAAAGCTTACTGTTTCCTCCTCTTGAGCAGGCTGGGGGTGGAGGGAAGGAAGGGAAGAAAACTGCAAGGTGCCACAGTTTAAAAAGAACAGTCTGCGTTAGTGACACCTTCCTCCCCACAGTGAACAGCCACTCTGACAGCTGGAACCGCGTGCAGGGAGATACCAACAGCTTGTGAGGTGGCAAGGATAAAACTACTGCACCACACACTGCTTTTCAAAGAAATTCCCCTGCTGCATAAGTCCCCATTATTCACCGGTTGTGAGCAGTACTGTCATTCTCAGTGGCACACCAGTGCAGGAAAGCATTTAGCTTCTCAGGATGTCAAAAGGGATGTCACAGCCGAAGGAAGTTTGGGAGCCACCTCTGGTTCATGTCCCGTGTTTCAAAACAAAACTAGAGGGTGTGGTGAGAGGAGAGGAACACACACACCGAAACCACTGCAGACAAAAGCAAAGGTAAGCACCAGCTCTGTCTTGGTGTGCAGCACAGGCAAGCTTAGTGCACCATGAGTATAACCCACCCACACAGCCTCAGGCAGGCACGCTGATGAATCTGCCAAATCATCCCACAGATTAACTAACGTAAAGACTGGAAAGGTGCTGCCAGGTCCATTTTACCAATACTGGTGGAATTGCTTTAAGTGCCAGAGGAGTGTATTTTTTACTATGCAAGTAAACTTTCTCAACTGTTCTGGTTGCACAATGTATGGAACACCAAAGCAACCAACAACGATGTGACAAGTTAAACTGCCTCACAGCACACTGTGCCATTCTGATGCAGCTACTTTCTCAATTCTCTGAATCAGAATAAAGAGAATCAGATGGCTTGAATCCTACACAGCTGAGAAAACGCAGCTCGCTCCCATGGAGAGGACAAACCCTGCATGGGGAGGGAGGAGCTGTGTGCCCCACGGCATGGGGAGGGAGGAGCTGTGTGCCCCACGGCATGGGGAGGGAGGAGCTGTGTGCCCCACGGCATGGGGAGGGAGGAGCTGTGTGCCCCACGGCATGGGGAGGGAGGAGCTGTGTGCCCCATGGCATGGGGAGGGAGGAGCTGTGTGCCCCATGGCATGGGGAGGGAGGAGGCTGTGTGCCCCATGGCCTGACTCAGAACACCTGCAATCACCCAGTGGGGCTGAACGGGAAAGGGCAATGGGATGGAAGGAAGTCCAACACTGCCATACCTCTGAGATTGCAGTTGACAACTGTTTACCAACATAGACACAACAATTTCTCTACACTGCACAGTGCCCCATAATCCATTAGTTACCAGACAAAAGTATGCACAGGATAATTTGCACTGGACAATTTGTACTGCTTCTCATTGGCGGTGTTTAGTTGTTTGACTAATTTAATGCCTTTGCAAGGGATATTGCATATCAGTTATTTTACCAAACACCAGAACTAGTGAAACCTGCAGCTGTATGGGATTCACAAGATTCTGGCAGCATAAGCAATGTCAGAGCTGCGAGGAAGCAACTCCAGTTTTGAGCCCCAGACTACTCAGCCCTGAGCAGAGATGCTTGCCCACAAGGGCTGCTCGGGGCACAGGTGCACACTCCTGCAGACACGTACTGAGTTCTCATCTTTGTCTATTCTTGTGCCAGATGTACCACTGCTGAGTCCACTTGTGTGTCACTCAGAGCTGTATTTCTCTTTGCAAAGTAAATTAATCCCATCCCTCTTGTGCAAGGACAACCAGAGGGCTTCTGATACCAAGTAAGACGAAGAAATCTGTGCACTACATTGAAGTTTTCAATACAAGTATTGAATTACTTTTTTTTTCAATCTTGAAATTGAAAGGGTCTGTTTAGAAAAGAAGGTCCTCTACGTCCTTCTGAGAAGCTTCCAAGAAAGTGGATTGTGGGGAATTGTGGCAGGAACAACCGAGTGGGTATAATGATACAGATGCTCAGATGGTCACTATGGCACTCAAAAATTATATATAGCATTACATGAAACAGTCTGTTCTGCCCTGACAAAGTAATTTCCACAAAGGTGGGCACAAGGAAAAGCTTTAATATGAAGCCTTCTCCAGGACAATGTTTATCCTCATCAGATCCATTTACTTCTAATACCCTTTTTGGGCCCCAGTCTACTTCATGACCATCACCCTCAGCCTTCAAAGCCAGTGCCCTGCAGTGAGTGGACTGCCTGTGCTGCCAAACCTCGCTGGAGCGGCACTGTGTGATGGTGCTCAGCAAAACTGCCTGACAGGGGCTGTGAACAGCGGCTTTGTGAGGGCACAGAAGGAAAGCCTGGTAGGGGTCACTTCCCTACGCTCCTTAATGCTGCTGCTCACTCCTGCCAGGGGCCACACAGAGAGTGACCGATGCTGTGCAGCCCCTGAGCCAGCACGGCCCACTGAGGGGACTGGGCACCCGTGCCAGGCACCATTCCAGCCAGGGACAGGCTCCAGCAGAGCTGTGGTGCATAGACCAGGCTGACTCATCCAGGGTGTGTTTGAGTCCATACACAGCAGTCTGAACTGCCTTATTTTATGGTATAAGCTACAGCATCTGTAGTGAAAGGAGGGCAGTACTCAGTTCAGTATTATGAGTTCTCCTTACTGCGAAAATGTTGCCTTTTGTTTTAAAAGAAGAAATGAGGATATGCTAAAAAACACCAGGAATACACCTGCCTTGATCCTCCACAAGCAGAATCTTTCATTCCATATACCTAAAGGGTAAAATTAAACCCATTTCCTTAAGCGTTCTAAAGTACTACAGGTGTTTACAGACTAACAAAGACTCCTTTATGTTAACAAGAGTTTTCAACAATGTAGGGAGCTGCAGAGGTAGCTGGCAGAGAACAAAGAACACAGGTGCAGAATAGCAACTAATACATGGGAATTTTACCACATACAGAAGAAATTACAAATGATTTAGTAAATGCTGGAGTGAAAGATTTTCTAGTAAGCATGCCATGTAACAGCAAATTATTTCCTTTTGGAAACAGATTCCCATTTGCAGCTTCAAGTTAACTGTTTTAACAATGCACGCAAAGCTAACTTGCAGATACTTATACTTGCTAACATCTAAATTAGATGTTGTAACTGTCAATGCAAGTCATTCTTTTCACAGAATCAATCAGGTTGGAAGAGACCTCTGGGATCACCAAGTCCAGCCTGTGACCAACCACCACCTTGTCCATTAGGCATGGCACTGAGTGCCACATTCAGTCTTTTCTACATTCAGTCTTTATTCTTAAACACCTCCAGGGATGGGGACTCCACAATCTCCCCGGGCAGCCCATTCCAATGTTAATCACCCTTTCTGTGAAAAAATTCCTCCTAATGTCCAACCTGAACCTCCCCTGGTGCAGCTTAAGACTGTGTCCTCTTGTTCTGTCACTAGTTCCCTGGGAAAAGAGGCCAATGCCCACCTGGCTGCAATCTCCTTCCAGGGAGTTGTAAAGAGTCATAAGATCACCCCTGAGCAGCCTTTTCTCCAGCCTAAACAACCTCAGCTGCTTCTCACAGTACTCACCTTTCAGACACTTCACCAGTTCCACTGCCCTTCTCTGGACTCCAGCACCTGTGTCCTTCCTGCTTCGAGGGACCCAGAACTGGACACAGCACTAAAGCTGTGGCCTCTCTGGTACAGGGGGAGAGTCACTGTCCTAGTCCTGCTGGCTGTATCATTTCTAACATAAGCCAGGATGTCACTGCTGGCTCATGTTCACCCAGGTCCCTTTCTGCCTGGCTGTCTCCAGCCCCTCATCCCCGAGCCTGCAGTGCCACAGGGGTTGCTGTGACACAAGAGCAGGACTTGGCACTCGCCCTGTTGAACCTCATAGTGCTGGTATCGGCTCACCCAGCCAGCCTGTCCAGATCCATCTGGGCACATTTTCAATATCTGCACTTCAGTATATGGGGTAACTCATAAACTGCAAACTTAAGGTTTTATCTATAAAAATGAATTTGTTCTACAACTCCTAGACCAGCTAAGGAACCATCCAGATGTAATTTTAAAAGTTAATAAATTTGTTTACTTTCCTGCACAGAGAAATAACAGTTACAGACTAATTTTCCCATCATGATGATAAGATATTCCTTTCTAGACAGCACACTAACCTGAGGCCAAGATTTACGAACAGGTGCCCTTGTGAGGCACTTCAAGTAGCGTTTTCTTCAACATCACTTCATCAAAGCATCATCATCAAAGCAATGGTTTCAAAAATGTGTTTTCCTTACTCTTCGGACCTCAAATAACGTGTAAAAACCTTTGCAATGCTTCTCAATCGGCACTTGTGTCCCGTCCCCCCCCCCCCCCCCGGGTGCCCTCACGCTGGGGCCCTTGTTGGCGGAGCCGCCCCTTACCTGCCTTACCGTGCCTTCCTCGCGGTTCCCTCAGGGCAGCGCCCCGGCCCGGCTCGGCCCGGCTCGGCTCGGCTCCGCTCCAGGACCCGCCACGGCGGCTGCGAGGGCTCTGCCCGCTGTTAATGGCCCTTGACGAGGGAACGGCGCTCGCCCAGCGCCCCTCACAGCCCCGGGCACTGCCCGGCCCTCAGGGCCCAGCGCCCCTCACAGCCCCGGGCACTGCCCGGCCCTCAGGGCCCAGCGCCTCTCACAGCCCCGGGCACTGCCCGGCCCTCACGGTCCAGCGCCCCTCACAGCCCCGGGCACTGCCCGGCCCTCAGGGCCGCTCTCTCCCCGCTCGGGACACTCCCCAACCCCAGTAACATTGGTCTGCGCTCTCCTCTTTTTCTCGCGGCTGCCACAGCACGTGGAGCCGCGCACTGCCAGAGGCGCTGAAGGGGCTGCGCTGCTCCCCGGCACAGCTCGCAGGGCCGGGCCGAGGCGGTGCGGGCACACCTGGCGGGCACGGCACACCTGGCGGGCACACCTGGCGGGCACGGCACACCTGGCGGGCGCCAGGCCCACCCATCTGATCAGAGGGAATGCAGAGGAAAGGGGTAAATGCTTCCACCTGTGGCACCACCTGGGTCTGGGCTACAGGTGCAGCCTGTCATGCACCCGCAGACCACGCGCACTGGCTCCGAGGAGCTGGCAGCAAAGCGGAGCACGCTTAATTAATTAATTAATACCTTTATTGAAGGTATTAATTCACACGTTAGTAGGAACACAGTACCGCTTCAGGAAAGGTTATCAGAAACACAAATATATTAAGTAATGTCAGACGTAAAGCACTGTCTGTTCCACTTTTGTACATGTAAATGTATTTTTTTTCCTAAATCTGGCCATACTGCATAGGTATGGTTAGTGGCCCTCTTTCTTTTGGCAGAGTATTCTGTGCAGACTGACTTGGCCCAGCACTGGCATTTGAGCATAGAAATCATAATGAAATTTAAAAAATAAAAAGGAAAAGACATATGAACCTCCTACCTAAAGCTCTGCTTGAGTCTGGGAAGCTAAATGGGAAGCTGATCTCATCCTTATGGCCAAAAGTAGAATACAATGGAAGCCTTCTCCAAGAAGAGAAAATTTACAGCTTTTATTAGGTCTTACAGTTAACCACAGTAGGCATTAATAGTCACTGTATGGACCAAAAGAGATATGCCATTAATGTGAACATGTTATATTACTGAACTAATATTACCACAAAAATTAAAAAGACTTTACCAGACAAAAAGACTGCTTTTATCTGGCTAATCTCAAGAAGGTTTTTTAATTGTTTACAAATAGTCTTGTTATCATATATTCTGCAGTTCTAGAGCTGAGGCACTACAGCACAGGCATCAAAAATCTCACCCAAATTCCCAGCTTTATTTATCCTATGACTAAAATTAAAAAAATAAAAACAAAACCAACACATTTCCATACAACTTCAATCTGAAATTTCTTTAGTCTCTTAAATTTGTCTTAAATCGCTGCATATCAAAAACTATGAACATACTTGCTCCTGAGGATAAGTAGCCCCCAAATTACTTTTTTAAGTATACCTGAAATACATCGATAATTTACAAACACATATCAGGGTTAAACAATTGATAAGTACACAAGTCTTTGGTAAATAATAAATACTCTGTTCTTTACTCAGTTAAGAAACAATTTTTAAATCTAGATTAACTGATTTGTTTAATAATTATTTCTACAATGAATAAGGCTCACATGACACAATGCTGAGTGGGATGAATGGCTGTATGTAGCAAAACCTGAATGATGTTTCCAGGGTACAAACCCTGCTAATACGAGGTTCCTGCTCTGGCTTGGTTTATTTTTGTGCCCTTCAGCCAGCCCCAGGAGGCTGCACCTAGAAAACACTCCCCATTGCAAGGATCCATTCTACAGTAGGTACTGGATTGCATGCTAAAAACTACAACAAACCAATTAAAGTTGGAAACAATACATTACAGCTGCAGTACTTCCTAAAATGTCTGCTGTACCACTTGCACTGTGCATGCTTGTGCAAGCTGAAGGTGACTTCTTGCTCCCAAAGGAAACCTAAAGGCACAGGGTATAGGTAATGTGAACAAAAACCTGGAAACAAACATTGGCTTCCATTTGATTACAATAATCCAGTTAACTGATATTTTACTGTTTGTCTACTAGATGCCTTTGCTTTGGCTAAAAGATACTATGTCATGTCTTTTAAGAAAAATAGCAGCATTAAATGGATCTTGTCATTTCAGAGGAGAAATAAAAATATGTCTGCTTTAGGTTTGGCTTGCAGAGTTTTGGCTTTTATTTTAAACATGTCCAAGAACTGATCAGATTATTTTTGATGACTGTTACAGTTTTACTGTTCTATTAGAGTTTTTCAATTATCTACCTTGTTAAAGGATCAATTACATTTGAGACAATAAATAATATAGTTTACAATAAATAATTTTCAAGTCAAAGTATTTTACTTACAAAATAATGTAATACTGTAATAGAATCTTCAAGATCAATTCCATTTTATATATTCTGCAGCAAAAATAACATTTCTAGTAGGAAGGAATTACTTATAAACCTAGCAAGATCTACACATTCACATGTGTATGTAAACAACAAGATTTAATATGTTCCCAGAAAAGCTATGCTTTTACAGTAGGTTTTAAGCTAAATTTTATTATAATATGATGGTAGGAAATATATAACAGTGTTTATATTTAGCTTCATCACAAATTTTAAACTGAAAAAAAAAATATTGGTGCTATTATTTACAAAGAGCAACTTTCCTTTTACTTCACAAGTGACTGTATCTGTGTGTGAACAGAATGTTAGGGCGAGGCATTCCAGATGAACTGCAGCTAAGTTTGGATGAGGATGATTTCAGGATGAACAGTGAAGGTCCTGGCAATAAATACCTAGAAAGGATATGAAAAATATAGCAGAGTTTACAGACAAAGCAATATTCAAGAGCAAAAGAATTAATGTTTATCATTGTTGTATGCAAGCAACTGCGTGCAGTAAATACTATTTATAAAATACAGAGGGCAGTAGGCACAATCTAACTCAGAAAAGGAATCTAAACTCTGAGAAACTCTTAGCAAAATTTCAAAATGTTGTATGAGGACCAAACAGCTTTCTAGTCCTTTATGTTTCAAGCCATCTACTAAATAAACCACGAAACCCTGTGTAACACTACTACCAAAAATTAAAACTTTGACCATTGGTCTCTGTTATTATAGTACTATTTGTTTAATTTAAACTAGGCAAAAACTGCAAGTGGCATTAAACAGCTTATAAAAAGTTAAGTTGTAAAAAAGAAAAATTATTAGAGAAGAAAATTAGATTTTCAGCTTTGGTTTCCAGCTCTAATTATCTAAAAATAGAGATGTTATCATCGCTACTCTTGTAAAGGAGGAAATGATGCTACACCTAGTCATTCACATCAGGAACTATTTATCTTTTCAATTCAGGCAACTATATAGCTTGTATTTCATATAATACTACAAACAATAGTTTATCATGTGCTTAATATTAATTCTTAACTATTTTCATGGTACAATTACCTAATTGTAGAAGTCATTAAATGAGCACAGTTAAGTGTGCAAAAATAACATCCATACAAAATTAGAATTCACATTTAATTATGTCAGTGTTAGGAAGGATTAACACAACCCATTGTATAAATCATTGCTGAGAAATTATTGTACGATTCTAGTGAATCATGTTGGCTAATGCTGAATAAGTTAAAAGACTGATCACACGGACAGAAACAAGAGACTACACAGAGAAAATGTACACATGAGGTTTGCTTAAGCTTGAGAAAAAGTTTTATTATATTACCACTGATAGATTTTGAAACAATTTGCAAAAAAACAAAGTCAGATTTGAAATGGGTTGGTGTTGAGCTTGACAGTTCACTATGTCACTACAGCAAAAAACTCTAACACTTCCCAGGATTATTTGCCATGTAACAGATAAGATCACTTAGCAAGATGTAAGGACCTAGCAGTAGATGGTTTAGGGTTTTTTAAATTTTACAACACAGGTGAATTTATATAAATATTAAAGCTCTGACTTTGTATACAGTTTGATTTTAGCTAATTTTTTAAGAGATTTTGGCATATTTTTGAGCTCTTCTATTGTTTTATTTACACTTTCAATTTGTGACTAAAAAAGTGTCATTAATAAACATTTCACTGCTCTTACTCAGGAGCATTGTATTCTTCATGACATACAGTGGATTTACAGTTAAGAGGATTGAGAATAAATTTAATTTGTTCTCAGTTTTCATTATCTTTTTTTCTCTCCCTATACGAATGATTTCTCAGCTAAAGAGGTATCTATTTGTAATATTCGAAAGCTTTAGTTTCACATACTTTGTTTCTTAATCACAAGCAAAATAATAAATTGGTTTGTGCTCAGAAAAAACAAAGTTCTTCAAATTAAATTTTATAAAGTGTTGAAAAAATTGACTTCTCATACATTTATTAAATTATACTCTGATCTTTTCTTGTACCATACAATTTTATGGCGAGTCAAGAAAACTATTATTACTAGTGCAGATGCATTAAAACCAGAAATCTAAGTGAAATAGTATTGTGGTTTTCCCATTTCTAGAAAAATATTCCATTACCTTACAATTGTGGACCATAACATTTATTTCCATATGTATCTTTCACTTCACAAATTGAGAATATCAGTTACCTGGCATATTGCTGTATCCAGGTATAGATGAAACATTTGTGGAGACTAATATAAAAACTGTAACTGTGATCAGAGTTGTCATGACACTCCATTACTGATACTTCATATATAAAGGGCTTAAATTCCTCTAGCTTGTGAAATTTAGGAATAAACTTCCCTTCAGCATCCAAAGAAACACAGAAACTGGGGACGAGAAAGTTGTCTTGGACCATCCCCTTCCTTGCTGTCCAAATGCAAGCCTGTAGCTGCAGCACAGCAGAGTAATCTGATCAGCTGGAATAGTTTGTGGTTGGTCATGATGGAAGAGTTTCTGCAGTATTGACAGTGAAAGCAATAAAAACTTCAAGGTTGAAGATTTTCTAGTCTTAGCTAATCCAAATGACTTTACCATACTCTTGCTGTAGCTGAGTAGATGTTAATATTGAACATGATTTGGTTTGTGGCTAACATACTTCTGCTTTTGCTGTGACCAAACAAATTCAGTTTCTGATTGGTTTTACATTAAGTTAGAGTGTCTTAAGATCCACATGTCAATAACAAATGGGTTCAGTGTATCAAATAACTAATCTGAGATATATCAAGTAAGCAATTAAGCCATAAAATAAGTTTAACAGATAATATATCAAAATTTTGCTTTTCACATAGTGTTTAAATCACAAAGCCCTTCTGTGAAATGATATATGTAAGATATTTTACATAAACAAAGCATTTGTAAGTTTATATGCACAATAATTAAAATTGCCATTATGGATAGAATTTAGAAGCTAAGCAATTTGAAACTGATATTTAATTCTCCACCTATGACTGTTAAATCCCAAATCACTGACTTCCACAGTTGGAGCATTTCCAGTAATCCTTGTACTGACAATATTATAATCCCTGTTGCATCCAGTTGGAGAACTAAACCAGCCACTGGAGAATCGGGTAAGTGCCAAATAATCCTTTTACTATGTGATGCTGTTTTGCAAGGTTTGAAAATATATTTCTGCTCTGTAAGATGAAATAATAAAACTTTCAGCCTATAGGTTTTGGAAATGGGCTTTGCCAAAGCGTGCAATGCAGTAAATCAGATGGCACTTACCTGACCCTTGGCTGGAGCTGTGCCCCTACAGCATCCCACTGCGAATGTGAAGCCACAAGTATCTGACATGCTAGGATACCTCTAGGAATGCAAATCTGGAAACAGTGACTTTGAGGGATCTGAGAAGGGGAAGAAAGGAAATTTTCAGTTCACTTTATGGAAAGCCTTTGCTGCAGCTAATTAGGCAGTAGGCAATCAAGAGTTTAATAAGCGCACTTTCACTCAAGATCTATATACCAAATCCTGCTTTGGTAGCCCTTTGTAAATGGGCTAGTGAGACTGGAATGATTGAGACCCAGGATCAAGGGAAATGCTGGCGAGTTTGCTTTTTTTCCCCCTTAAATACAGAGCGAACCGGGCTTAAAGAAAAGTGTAGTGGCAGCAACGCAGACTGAAACCTGTTCCAATGCTATCCATTATACTTATAATATTCAAATTTATACCTTGTATCATCCCAGTGGTGGCTGATCCCAGTCGGGGATCCTCTTGAATCTGATGAGTATTTGTAAACTACCAGCAGGCAGCGTTTACAAAGCTGTACTATTCGTCGGCAACACTGGAGTTGCTCAGGAGTCACCACCTCTGTGCTTTTACTGAACGTGGTTTCCCAAGAGCTCCTGTTATGGAAAAAGACACAAACTCATGTTTTCTGTCACGAATTGCCATCTAAGAGCTTTACTGCTTTCTATCAGATTCAACAAGAGAGGAACAAGAGAAAAAGCATGACCTTGCCTGTGCACAGGAAAGGTCTACACAATTTAACACAAACAGTGGCAGACCAGAGCACAGTGCTGTTCTGTTACCCCAATAACAACGGCTGAGATCTGCAAACATCCATGGGAATCTTAATGAGCTTCCTTATAAATGTGCCTGTGCAGCCTCCTCCATGTGCTACACAGAGTTTATTCCCCATTATACTGCAGTCAGCAGGGATCAGAGTACTGTTTCCTAAGGAACCTTAATTTGTTGTGCTGTAACTTTAGTTTCCACACGTTAGTGAGAAATCATGGAGTCCTCACCAGATCAAAAGAAAGGCTAGTATACTTGATTGTGCAATATGGTCAGTTATGTTCAATATGGTCAATTATGTGTTATTCTTTTTATAGCCATCTGAAGTCAACAATTTGTCTTATTAGTTTTAATTGTTTATTATACAGTAAAACAAATGTTGCTTTATGAAACCATCTACATCCCTTTTTTTTCCTTGAGATTTTCATTTTTCATTCTTTTTACTAAAATAGCACATAGCAAGCAGAGATTTAACCATCAAAAGGAAACCTTAACGGTATTAGCTCCTCTCTTCTCTCAAGACATATATCTTATGAATAGTTAACATATTGCATTGCTTAATATATTTTCATGTAATCATTCTGTTTCTGAATCAGCACGTTAATACCCCTTCCCAACATGTTTTCCCAAATCCTACACGTGGCCTATGTTTATCCCAGTCTGTTCTTTAAGATGGTACCATAGGGAAGAGATGAGAAGTTGGCCTCTCTGCTGCAGAGGTGCTGTCATGAGTTCTCAGCTGTGCATTCCATGGCAAGAAGGATGCTTGCAACTGAATAAACAACATACTGGGCAGGTGCAAACAGCCTTTTTGTTTTCTTCCCTGAATTCTGTAATAAGTATATTACATGCAGAGTGATCTCTGCGTGTACTGGATATTTGTATATTACTTTTTTTTTTTTTTAAATCTTTTACATAGCAACTCCTCCTACAAGAAAATGGATCTTTGCCAAAGAATAGCTCCACTTTGGACTCAGCTGAGTCTTGTTCTGCATGAACAAAAAATCCTAGCCTCCCTTGAACTCTTCAGCTGGCTCAAACTTATCCCAAGTCAAGCAAGAAGCACAGTTGTTCAAAGGTAAACTAGTCATTGCAGAGAAAAAGAATCTAAAATGAATTTTTTTATGCACATTAGAAGATTTGCATGCTAAAAATAAAATACAGAATAGTAACAGTGTTATTAAAAAGGAAGGTAATTAAAATATTTTATAACAACAAAAGAATTGAGCTTGGACTCAAGACTTCACACACCTCTGCTAGCATGAAGAAGGGATCCAGCAGCTGCTGAGGATTATACAAAAACAAAAGCTTCAGACTGGAAACACAGAAACCTTTTCTAACCCTACTTTAACTTTTGGAGTGTGCTGCATTCCCAGTACCCACCTGTGCAAATCCTAAGGCCGACATTATCTGCACATTCCAACAGCTCCTCTCAGTGAAAATAATGTTGCACAACAACAAGCCTTTGGCATTGAGAAGATGCTGGTAAAAATCACGCTGATCTTTTAGATCCCTCAGATCCCTCTTGTTGTTATCCATTTTGAGGGTAACAAATGGGTATTGCATGCATTCTCCACATATGACAAAGGACTATATGTGGACAACCTATTGACTTGATTCCTTTGTACACACAGAACCCATCAGCAGAATATTGGTTGTTGTAGCTCATTTCAAATACACCTTTTAGAACACCCTATGCAAGCTGATCAAAACCCCTTCTTTATACATCTTATGTACTGACAGAGAAAATGTCCCTTTTTGTATGCAATATATTTCATATTTAAACATTTGTATTCTTACTTTATGAAGAAATTTGGTGGGTGGGTGGGATTGTTTTATACCCATGATACGATCCCCCAGATCCCTCTTTACATGAATGCCTTTGATTTCAGGAATGTAGATTCTGAAGTGTAGATTATTGAACTTACTTACATGGCCTGATCTTTTTTCCCCCTAGAAAACTTGTATTTGCCACCCAACCCAAAACCTTATAAATGTGCCTGTGCAACCTCCTCCATGTGCTACACAGAGTTTATTCTCCATTCTACTGCTTACCTCAGTGAGAACACTTCACATTCTGCACATACTTGGGCTTCCACCAGTATGGGAAACAGGAAATGTAATCAAGCACATAAATTTGAACTCACTGTAAATCACAGAAGTGACACTGCATTTGGCATGAGACATCAGATGCACTTGTGACTGAATTCTTCCCTTCTAAGTTTGGAGCTCAAATAGATATAACAATGATTTCTGTTGATGGCAAGTCCATGTTTGACACAGCGGTCTGGCCTGAAAATCATGCCCCATCCCATGGAAGAGTTGACTTAGGGCTCAGATATTTTGACAATTAGATTATTTTCCCTAGATTATTATATTTGTAAAAATATAACTAAGTATTGGATTCCACTTCTGAAAAGGTTGGCCTGGATTATTAGATTTAACTCTACTATTACAGTATTCTCTTGAAGGAAAATGAGCAAGGGAGTGTGCCAGCACTGATTGTAAAGGTGAAGTTGTGAAGAGGGCTCAGAAAAGACAAAGAGGCTTACCTTGAATTCCCGAAACAGTTCCACAGGCCTTGGCCACGGCTCCAAAGTAAGCGATTAAATACACGGTCAAAAAGGCGGTACAGATGCAAACTCTCGATGTCTGGAGCTTTCCAGACGTGCTGGAGAACCGCACGAACACTTGTCCTGACTATATCCAAAACCTAGGGAAGAGGATTCCAAGTAAATCAAAACAAAGGCATATTGCAGAACTGAAACCCCACTGCTGGCTGACTGACTGCACACACGCACAGATGACTGCAGAGCTATCCATCCCCACAGATGTCTGCTCCATTTCTGGGCATTCATCAGCGAGCTTTTATTATGTGCTTTTTCTGTCAATAACATTTTGCAAAGCCAAATCAAAATATTTTATTTTTATTACAGAAAAGTTCATTTCTATTTTTCCAGTCTGTTCAATACTAGTTCATTTAAATGCCAAAAAGAGTTTAAAAAGAAACAAAATGGACACAATTACAGACTAGAAGCAACTTAACTAACAACCCAAATATTATATATCTTCTTTTCTCACCCCGTTTTAAAATACCATCTATTTTACAGAGAACATGTAACAAAAAGTCAGTTAAATCACCATAAAAGGAAACAGCCTCTCTGCCTCTTGTGCCTTACAGCATCTTCCAAAAACAGTCAGCCCCAAGTGAGCAGTAAACAGATGGAGGTATTTATTGATTTGATATAGGGTTTTGTAAATGAGAAGGTACAATGCTTTCCCAGGAAGCTTCCAGTTATGGATGACAAAGTGATTCACATGGTAAAACAGGTCTCTCAAAAGGTGAAAGAGATTTAGTAGAACAATAAAGTATGGAAGCACGGTGTAGAATTGCAATTTTTTGGTCCTGCATAACAAACTTGTTTATAAATAGCCTGATAGGACACCATGAAGGAAATAAAGCATAAATAAATAAAATGCTTGCAATAGCACAGGGAAGCTGTGTAGCAGTGCCTCATGGGCAGAAAATCCATAGATACCTAATAAAGTCAGCCTTGATGAAATATGGGGTTTCCATGTTATTTAAGCTCTTTTTGAAGACCTAGAATTAGTTTGCACACATAGGTCTTGCACTAATTCCACGCACATCATAATCCAGTGCAGATACAATACTGTCATCTCTCTTGGGAATCTTGGTGCATGCAGGTGTCCAGCCCACAAAAACTCACACCCGTGGTCTCCTCCTCCCAAAGAGTGAGATAGAAAGTGAAAGAAACTACAACCTAAGGATGCTTATCTTTTTTTAGTGACAGCAGGAGCTAAACCCAGGGTTTGGATTGCCCATGTCTGTGGGGCAGGTCCAGGTTTTCAGACACTTCCTTAGCAGTATTAGCCTATTGACTTCATGCTTCTCAAGCACTTTTCCTTGTGTCTCACCTGTCTCAGGCTTTCCCACACAAATGGCAGGTGTCTGTGGTTGTATACATCCATTTCAACTAACCAAGTCCCTAAATTACATAAGGATCAACCCTGTGTTTCTTTGCAATGTAACACTGACTAGTGGTAATTCACCTGTCTGGGTGGAACAGGGCAGTTCCACCCTGCACAGCGTCTCTCACTGGTCCAGTAGACATGAGCTAAGAACAGTGATGCCAATGGAGAGCTTTCTCCTTTACTTTAGCACCTGGAGTTGCAGAAAACTAAGAACTGGGTATCTTAGAGCAAGCCACAGACTGCCAGGTACTCTGGAAAAGAACTACTTTTCTTTGTTTCTGTCAATATGCCAGAGCAGGAAATGTACCAGTTAATTGTCCTTAATTTGCAAACATGGCCTCAGTCATCCATTTAAGAAAAGAGACAAGGCATTGCACAAGGGCTGGAACTTCATGAAACCTACACCTTCACTTTTCTAAGTTAGTTTCCCTAGCTTGCCTTCATCTTTCTGTTTACTTTAATTTACAACATTTACTTTAACAAAAGCAATTATCTAGGTGTAATAGAACAAGATGTTAAGAAAGAGCATATTCAAAACCCTCTGGTAAGCATCAAAACTCTTCTAAAAAAAAAATGTAAAGTGATGTAACATGAAGCAGTCGTAAACCCCCCACCCCAAAAGTCACTTTTTCTTGAAAGTCTTAGAGGTTACATTTTTTTTAGCATGCATTGATTGAATTGTTTTACTCTCAACTTGCTTCTGAATGCCTCCTGTTCCTGTGCTGTAACGCTTGAATATTACACACTAAGAATATGAGCAGAAGTTTAATTTTTCTACAGCGTGTTCAGTAATTGTTAAGCAAATACAGCTGTCAGGGATGAACACTGTGAAATCTAGTACATTGCCCAGATATTTTCTTTTTGTGTGTTAGAATTTCCCAGTAAGCATAGTGAGGGGGCTGAGATTCTGTTTTGTATTTCACAAAGTTGTGGAAAGGTACCTTTGAGACAGATTCCTTACTTGCATAAATATTCTCCACCTTGTGCTCGTTTCTCCTTCAGCCACCTCATTGGAATATAAAACATACTTCTTTCAAATCAACAAAAGACATTTGGCAGTCCTCAGCTGCAATGTCATTGTCAAAGTTAATCCATTTTTATAAACTACCCTTCTAAGAATAACTATCTGATTGCTTGAAGGGATTGAGGTTAAAAGCAGTTAAAAAAAAAATCAAATCATTTCCAGTGCGAGCAAAGATGAAGGGCTCGCTAGTGCTTCAGGAATTATAAGTCTCCCAAGTTGTAAAAGATATCCTCACAAGAAGAGCAAAAAGTCCACATTTCTGGCTGTGCAGTCTTTGGGAATAACAACCTGGATCAATCTGTATCATCCTGACTTCCTGCAGGTACCCCTGGTTTAACATGACTGCCAGTCAAATGCAGGGGAGAACCTCCCTTTATTGTAGGCTTTCTGAAATAATGCCTAAAGGAGAAAATTCTTGGCTTGGCAGGTCCATTTTTTATTCAATATAATCTATTCCAGTACTGTGGGTCAAAAACTCAAATAGCCAAGTGCAATATCACTAACTCTGATGAGTTTTAACATGCCTGGTCTGAAACTGCTGACTGGTTTAGCCCTTATGAATCAAATCTGCTGAGTCAATACACTTCTAAGAATGTTAGATAAAATTAGGTATTTAAGCTACTAATCATTTATTTGTTTCCTTTTCTTTCAGCAGATTAAGTTTTTAAGAAATTGTTTTTTAAATTATAATCCAGGATAATCATGCTTCTCCAAATAGGGAGCAATACAATTTCCTGCAATAGAATTAATTCATATATATGTTAGTACCAAGAGCCAGGATTTCAGCATCTCGAGTCACTCCCAGCTACTGTAACACCAGCAGAAACACTGCTATGCATCTACTTCAGTTCACCTTCAGCAAATGAAGTACGGCACTTACTTTTCGCTGCTTTGCTGGATCCAGTTTTACCATCCAATAGAATGATACTTTTGGTTTGTGATACTTCCAATTATCCATAATCTGTAATCATTGTAAAACACAAGATAAAAAATACAGAAAAACCAACCAAAAGGTGGTATTTCATCCATGAGCATTCCTAATGCTTAAAAATGTCAGCATCTAAAACACCACCGTGCCAAGAAGCTTTCTCTAAAGCCAATGGAAAAATATTTGCAAATTCATGTGGGGGAAGGTTTGCAAAGACATGTGCAATGTTTGAGTCTAACCCTGCCCTCTCTTCTACCCGATTCAGACAACCACAGGCTACAAAGCAGCTGGAAACTTGTCTTGCCTGGCTGGGCCCAGATTCCTGAACACAGCAGTGAGTTCAGGGATGCACAGCTGCTCACCTATTGGAATAGTGAGGGGGTGGTTGTGTGAGGGACACTGGGCGTTAGCTGGAGAACATCTTTTCCATAAACTGTTATAGATCAACTGCAGTGCTCTCCTTTTACCTTGTCTAAGCGCTACCAAAACAGCTCAAGCTGCCAACAGACATTTTTATTTTCATTTTGTTGTTTTTTCTTTCTGTTCCATTCCAGACCTACAACAAGTTCTGCCTCACAGACAACCAGTATACCATCACTTGTTTCCTTCCATGATGAGATGTTATTTCCCATCAGGAATGGTTAAGGCCAGAGGAATTTATAAAGGAATTCTGCCATAGGAAAGGCGTTTCTAACCCCGGTGAGGTGTGTGAGGAAGCACCGCTCGATGGAGCACACACTCCCACCGCTGCAGAAATGCACAAGGGAAAATTTAATGCAGCATTTTAGTTCTGCTTCAAAGATAAGAAACCCAGTCTACTGGTGATGAATGTTATCTTCCAGCATCACACCAATCAACCATCATTACAGGAGAATTCCTTTCCACTCTGATGTAGTTTGCTGATGTTTTCAACATTTTGAAAGCTCTCAGAGCAAAGGAGTCTTTGGGCCAGATAATGAATCAGATGAATGAGTCACCATGGGCTGTGCTTACCACATCAGGACACAGGTGCTAATTTAAATTACTAGATCCCTTCATATTTCTTCTAAACTGAGAGAAGAACTTCTATCTTGTTTTTTTTTTTTTTTTCATTTCTAACCTGGTGTTGGCTTCTTTGCACTAAATATTTAAAAGGGATTGAGATAGCATGTAATCTCTGCTTATACATCTTAATACTGGGGTTTAATTGACCTTTAGTTGGGCATTGTTTCACATGTCTTTGATAAGCTGCGAGGCTCAGGACCATGCTGGATGTGAGAAAGGCTAAGCTGCTAGACTGGAAGAGCCAAGAAGTGTGTGACTGGTGTTCTTTATGACCAGCAAACCTGCAGCCTGCCTTGCACATTTCGGTCTGAGTTCTCTGCTCTGCGTATCTGAGAGCAAGTCAAACACGCCAGGATCTGTTTTAACAATCAGATGAAATATTAATTGTGACATTCCTCTTGGCTTACTTAAAAGTCTTAACTTTCTCCACAATGAAAAACTGAGTTTTTCTAACCTTCCTGATTGTTTCTCATATATTTTATAGGGACATAGGAATGTTTCAGTGCTGCATTTTTAAAGTCACAAAGTATGCAAAGCTCCAAACTTCCAAAATCTTCTGAATTATCCTAAGTTTTGGAAGTTTCAAGGCCAAAGGAGCTCGTGAATGGTGGATTGAGCTTTTTACTTTCCTTCCTTTCAGTGGTCTAAACAGTGTCTAGCCTGTTCTTTTTTCTTATTTATAGATACTTACATCTTCTATAATTAATTCAGTTTCTTCATCTGATTTTCCTGGGAACTTGATTCTCATGTCATTGATTAAGAGAAGAGTCTCTTTTGTCAAAGCAGCCTCTTGCTCTCTTGTTTTCTGTTGCAGCAAAGACTCACTCTAAAAACCAATATGAAGCAGAGGAAAAATTTCAAGTGTCATTATAAAGATGTTTGCTTGACCAAAAATATTATAAATAGGGTGATATAAAAGATACTCTTTAAATTTATTGACATATTATCCAAGACCTAACTAATATACACACGTGTCTCCTACATTAATCACTATTACTTAGAGTTGTCAAGAAATTCAAGAAAAACTGTTCCAATGTAAGTTTGTTTGAAACAGAATACACAAATATATATTCAATATTTATGGTGCACACAACTTAAAGTATAAATTTGAAATTTAGATAACAGACTTTGAATTTAAATTCAACATAACGAAAAATATTATTAGTCACAAAAATCATCCTTTCGGTTCTTGACTTCAGCAATTGAACAGAAACTGGCAAAATATCATTAAGCCAAGATTTCAGGAAGCATTAAAAAGTAAGGACACTTTGCTCCAGTTCTGGTCAGTAAGGGGTCTGACAGATGAAATTCAAAATTTTTAGGCATTTCTAAATCTCTATATCTTGTAAAAACTACAATACTTAAGGATATTTTTGCTTAAGCAACGGATACATATTTCCAAGTACAAAAAAATATCCTGCTATTTGATACATAATAATGTGGCTGAAATAGATAGCAAATAGTTCCAAATCCACTTGTGTTTATAACTGCTATAATAACATGTCTGTAATTTCCAACTGTAAATGGCTTCTTCTGAGCTTTGTTTCCGTATCTTTAGAACGTTTGGATCCCAGCAGCCTCCAAAAATGGCAATACACTGCTCTTTTTTTGCCCAAAAGATAGATAAACTTAAACTTTATCATGCACAAATGATTTCTTTTTAGGGAGTCACAGTTTATCAATTTTAATTTTATTCTAGCAGTAATATATATTATATTATTCTTAGTTGCAAAAATAATTATGAACAGAGTTCCATTCAGAATACAGTGCTAAATTATGAGTAGTTCTTATCCATTCTGTAAGTAATTTTATTAACATCATTTTTAGGAAGCATGACCTAAGCTCTATCACCCAGCGTAATTGTTCTGCATATCAAGATCATTTCTGTGGTGGGGCTTTCTCAATGAAAAAGAGAGTATGGTTTCTTACTAATGTTAATTTAAGCGAGTAGCCCATTTTTAATGTCAGATGGTAAGAGACTGCTCTTAATCTTTCAGTAATTTATATTAGATATAAAGTTAATGTGAATAGAAAAATCTATATTAGCCCTGTCTCATTAAACTCTCAGAGTACATCATGATGATAAAAGGGTACTTTCTAAACTTGAGATAGCTAATGCGATAAAAAATACCTTTAACGCGGTGTTGTGAAGACACAATCTTACTGTCTTTCCAGTTCTATTAACTGACTTTAAAGATGGAAAACTGTGTTAAGGAGTATTTCACAAGATGTCAGCACACAATTTTAAAAGGATCCTTTTTCATCATTTAGACAAAGCCTCACAGGCAAAACAGACAATGAGTGCTCTACTGGATAAAAATGATGATTAAAGATAGTAAATACTATAAAGCAAGTTAATTAGCATTACAAAAGGATTTCTCACAATCAAAGCTCACCACAATACAGAAAGGCTGCAAATATGGGTTAAAAGTGCCAATTTGTTTTGCCCCATCTCCAGCTGAATTTTGTGGGTGACGAAACACATGGGTCAGGCATCAAAAGCACGACTGGAAAGGCGGTGGCACCAGCATGCAGTGTGAGGCTGGCACTGATCCCCACAAACACTGCCCAGGGGCAAGTGAACGTGGGGTCCACCATGCAAACACGAAAGAAGAAATGCCTGGGCTGTGAAGGAGATGCCAAAGAGGATGAACAGTCAGGTAACAACTGAAAAAATATATATGGTTCAAAAAACATTGTGAAATTATAACTAACCACACAAAATCTTAACACCCAGAAGTGTTTCATCTGGTTATTAATTATTTAGTCTAGTTGCTTATCTGTCTCAAGGAGAGGCTTCAAAATGAAAGAAGCTTTTATCTTCCCTTTTAAAGAAAGAAAATGACTTCCAGTTATTGCAGTGGCAAATCCTGAAGACAACAAGCACTACATAAATTTTCAATTGTTCTCTTTGGAAGTAGAGGTCTACTGCAGTGGTATAACATACATAAAACAGCTGCAGGTTGAAAATTATTCACACCTTCTTCTACAGTGGACAGCCATACAAAGTCTTACTAATGTTTTGTTATGGTTCAACATATTTACCCTTGGACTACACACTGGGTTTGAAGTATTGATCTATTTTTGTTACTGTAGAGATTTTGAAGGTAGGAGCATCTTTATTTCAGAACCAGAAGCCCCTAAACAAATCACAGAAAATTTTGGGGAGAGGTAATGACCCTTCCTATCTTCAAAAACCTATTTAGTAAGAGGGTTGCCCATTCCCAAAAGCTCTTCAGGCTTCCATTCTCACAAAATGTAACATCTCTATTGCTGCACCAGGAACACTGAAACATCACAGTTGGCCCTCACCCTGAATCATAGACAGGTCTAGAGATCTTATATTCCCAACCTTGGCTAGAGTACCTCAGGCTTTCTGACATGGTGCAAATGAGTAATGTGTTTGTTGAGTTCAGGAGAAATGGGACACATTTTGAATGCAGCTGCTGGGTTAACTCACCCCTGAAGAGTTCATGGTTCCCAAGGTGGCTGTCTGAGAGACTCTGGCCGAAGATGGGCTACGATTTAAAGAGTGAGACCTGCTGACCGAGGAGGTGCGCTGCATTTGCAGGGAGGCTTTGGCTGAGCAGGGCCGATGCTCAGCCGCCTGTGACTGCACAGTGAGTACTGCTATGGAGCGAGGGCAGCTCACAGAACGCCTCATCGCACCTGTGGAGGAGGTGGGGGACGAATACGATGGAGATTTTACATTTTTATTGGAAGGTTTCCAGTTCATTCTCCCTGCAGACAAATTAAATGAGTGATGTAATTACTTATTCTCTTAACGCCCATTTTTCAGTATTTGTAACTAATAACATACACCATCAACACATGTGAACGCGTTGTGCTACACTGTATGATGAATAACTAGAAATGTAGCAGTCAGTCACGTCAGATCCCCTGATAAGACATCATTTCCACACTCTATAAGAACATATATTTCTTCCCCATATTCAGCTTTAATCAAGTAGACTCCAGTCCTCTATAAAATCCATAAGGTTTATTAGAAAGGGCATGTGCTCAGTAGGTCAAAAAGTATGTGACTACGGTGTGGGGATTCCTGACCGTAAGAATATGGAAACAGAAGAGAAAATTTGCTCGCTGGATCCCATATTTGCAGATCTGGTATCCCTCGTCTGCTCCTGTATAGCTGTAGTATTTTAACTCAGTCTCCTGCTAAACAAATGCTATGAAAAATAAAATTTTAGAAGCAGTACTACACATGTGCAATTATATTATGAAATTCTTTGAGACAATATACTACTAAAACAAAAAAAAATAACATGCTATATCTATTAATTTAGAAAATACTTTAAAGAAAATGAAACAAGCAAAGCAGTGTTTACTCCTAAGATACAAATGTTGGTACATTCTAAAATACTGAAGAATTTCATATAATTCATCATCAAAGCCAGACTTACTCGGAAAAGTGATTTAACTTACCTGATCGTTCCAAAGGTTTGTATTTATTTTCTTCAAGATCATATGAAACTTTTTTCTCTTTTTTTTCATTGTGATCTTCCTTTTCAGTTTCCTCTCCCGATTCTGACACGCAGCTGCCGCTGTCACAGCTGCTGTCACTGCTGCGGTTCTTGGTTTTCCTTGAGGAATGTGCACTTTCTGGCATGGAACACAGGGGCTAAAGAAAAAGGGGAGGGGGGGAAAGTACCTGATTCGGGCAGGTTCAGGCAGGATTTGCACAGCTACAAACCCTCCCAAGGTAGACTGAAGTTTGTCCTATATTTTAGAATAAATCCTTAAATATTTCATTACATTCACTCCATGGTAATCCTAATCTTTCTCACATGAAGAACAGCATAATATAGTAATGGGGGCGGGGGGGATTATTTCATTTCAAGTATGACTTGCACTACCAGAACTGTGAATTATAGTTCCAAATCATAAATCCAGTGATACAGAATACTATTTACAATCAGTTTAGGTCCTTCACTGAAATTTGCAACAACTGAAGTTGGAGTTCAGCAATGATCAATATGAAGTAAAAAAACATGCCAAGGAACTTTGGCTGCTACACCTCTGAAAAAGAAAGTGATTAATCCACATCCTGCAGAGAGCAGAAACTGGAAGAATACAGAAAGCTGTGCTGGGTGTTCTTGGTGTCCCAGATGCACATGGGATTCAGTGTCATCAGCTAATGAATCCCGAGCTATTTCCAAGGATACTGCAAGACAGAAATCAAAAAGTAGGAGACAGAGAAACCGATGCAAGAACAGAAACGACAAACGAAAATTTTCCTTCTTCCATCTGCCATCGGTCAGACATGAAAAATGCAGTATCCTCTATTACTTCTATTACCCTAAGTAGATTTAACTGGTCACCTTCTTTTCCTACACATTTTCTGTCCAGTAACTCTCAGCTATGGGAAACAATGCTGATTGCAACATCTTCCTAGTCATCTAATGGATTGCAATTAAAGCTCAGATTTAAAAAAAAATAATTTCATAATTTCTGAATATACTTTGAGTCAGAGTGAAATAGAAGAACTCTCGGGAGGAATTTAATTTTTCCTAATATATTAGCATAATGTAATGCACCCTGGATTTATTAGGAAAGCCCCCAAACATACTGTTGCTGCAAGATACATTTTCTAACTAAACATATGCTTTTAAACTTCCATTCTAGACAAAGCAGGGAAGAGATTTCTGCCTAAAAAGTAGCAGCATGATTATGCAATCCCAAACTGTTAGACCAGATAAAGAGAAGTTAAGGAAGAATATTCCATTGAGGAGAGCCCTGACAATTGCTGTTACACAAAGAATACGTTTCTATGTATTTATCTATCTGCCAAAAGGACAAAGTGTGCATTACTGCTTTTCTAAAAACAGCTGTCCTAATCATGAAATACTGTGTGTGACAGAAATACATTGATCAGACCTTCCTGATGAGTTATATAAGGTATAACAGACATTTTCAATCAAAACTCAAAGGGGCTTTAGGGTAGATCTCTTTCTACTTATCATGTACATGTTCCTCACACATTCTACACTAAACACTAAGAACATCCTGACCAGGACTTCACATAATTAATACAGAAGAACAAAAAGAAAAGTCAAAGAATTACAAAAAGCAATAAGGACAAATGATAGCTAGATCTGGGTTTAAACTGACCTCCTAAAGTAAGAGAGAATTTGATTGCTTAGCAAGTTTAATCATCTTGATTTTCCCCTTATGATAACCTGATTTTTCAGTGATTAAACTCATCTGATCTTATAGCAAAGAAATTAAAAATAAGAGTAATTGCTCATTTCCTCTCTACTAGCTGTTCTTTCAGTTCCTCAGCTCTTCATCCCACACACAGGTACAGTGTGATGCACGGGGAACCCTGGCAGTGTGTAGGTGTAAGGAGACCTCTAGAGGCTACAAGTTAGCTGGACATTTCCAGAATGCATTTCTCAATCTGCACAAAACTCAGTAACATTTTAATTGCAGGAAAAAAAATGCCTTCATTCTGAGAAATTCTTGATTGTTTTCCTACACGGAGTTCCTGATCATGTTCAAATAAAAATAAGGCTGGAATTCCTGGCAGTTATGGACCAGTTTATACACACACCCCTTGCACCCTTCATATATAGATAGGTATGTGCCAATGTAGATATTTATAAACGTTTCTATGTATGGAGGAGGATAAGGAGGAAAACAAGTCTCCCCTAACTATTCCAGCTGTTCTGTACAGAATTTTCTGCCTCCTGACTGTTCTTTTTTCTGAGGCAGAGAGTGCACGAAAGGCAGTGCATCTGACCTCCTAACAGTAGCTTCTGTCAGCAGGTCAGCTACTGAATTTTTAGGGGGGACAGACTTTATGACCTTCTAAAAGAACCTTTCATGTTGGATAACATGACACGAAAGGTACCTGTCCCATGGTTGGTTTAGGGTTTTTTATGTTAGAACTTGCATAAGTTACTTTCTTAATATGCAAATAGTTCTTTATTTGTAGGATTTTATGGTTACAAATAGAGTTTTACAGCTGGGTTATTCTCCTACCTGGCAGACTGACAGGCAATAGTAAATTCTACTGCCTGTCCCACTCTCCAGATTTCTATATAATAAATATTTAGAGCCTACACTTCTCAAAGCATCCCCTTTACAAGGAGGTGGCCAATGAAATGTGTATCACTGGCCATGTGCACCTTACCCTTCCAGGCCAGAGGTGCCACTCTCTCAGTAAAGGATCCAAGCCCATCCAGAATGGGCCTCTGTGTTTCAAAGGGAGGGGACACTGTACAACCAGGGAGAAGTGTGACAGGGCCACACAAAGGATGCAGGAATAGGAGTCCTGTATAGCATGAAGTGTGCACACTGCAAGGAAAAGAAACAATCTCCCTGGAATACCTAGTTTCATTGCTTTCCATTTTGATTCCATTGATTTTATCACCAAAAAAAAAAAAAAAAAAAAAGGAAATTTTGGTCATCAGCAATGTTCAATGTTTTTTTTCCCCTATAAGTGCAAACACTATTGTACTGGTAGAGCAGCTTGTAAGCTACACAGTCCATTTGCTTGCTATAAGAGAAGACTGTGACATACAGTCTGACTCATAATTAATCAAAATTCATCCTAAAACTAACTGAGAGAGGTTTCTCAGTTTTAAACGTTTCCAGCCTCCAGCTTGGGCATTGCCTGTGTGCAAGCAGCGTGGAGGCAGAACAGATCCAGTCTGTGTGCACACAGTCAAACAGGTGGATGCTCCCTAGGGGCTGCTGGCAAAAGGGAAAACCGTGACTGAGGTGTTAAACTCGAATTAAGTGACCCGCTGTTAAAGAACTGAAAACAAAACTTCCAGGAAAGAATCCCTCAAGAATGGGGACTGAGTGTGTTGCTTGGGGGGACGGGATTTTTCTTCTTCCTTAAATGAATCCACTGCTGTTAAAGCACTAGCCCACAAAATCCCCATATTTGTAATGAGGTCCCTGCAAATCTATCTTAATGCCAGATTGGGTATGTAGATCCTCTTTCCAGTAGGCATGCCTGTAATAAGATGTAGCCCTTTGGATTCTTGCACATATCTAAAGTACCTCCTCAAGCTCAGAACAATTGTCAGCATTCATTTTGTACTTAAATTCAGAGATTTGTGCACCAAGTCATCAGAAACACGAAATGCTGTAAAAAAATGTACATGCATCAATAAACAAATCCATCAGAAACACAGATGCAGGCTTTTCCAAGCAGACTTGACCTAAAATATTTGCAGGATATAAAAAAACATACTTATTTTAGCCAAGCTCAAACTATTTATCTTTACTGGCTTACAGAGATATGCAGTTTATTTAAGGCAAAGACTCACATGAACTATGCACACAATCAGAAAGCATTAAGCTAAAAATAATATACATTCACATTAAAAGCAGATTTTGGATACAAAACAGGTTCCAAGATACACTGTACAACTACTTTAGCAAGTGAGGAAGCCACAGACATATTAAAATTATAATTAATTCTTCAACCTTTCATAGTGCCTTTTATCCCATGATCTCAAAATTCCTAGTTTTGACACCAATCAATTAAAGTTGAAAGCATTCTTCAGAGATAGGCTATTGATATAAAAATCCTTTCACACACTGAAATCAAGAAATCTCGTGTACAGCAGTGGTTGCCAAGCATGGCAATTCCTCAAAACAGTTTAGAGAGGGAAAGAAGGATCTCACATACACTTAAAATTTTAATGGGGTTTAGTTGGACAACTGGTAGTGATGCTGCTCTCCATACTTAAAGAAAAAAAAAGTTAGTGGCAGCCTGAAGAAGAAAACTTCCACCAGGATCAGCTAACTAAATTCCCCACTTAAAATTCCCACTCTGTCTGCCTACAGAGTGAAACAAAAAATTGGTATCTAGAAGTCAAATACCTTAGGTCCTCGCTGCCTGGTGCATTTTCCCATTAGCTTTTCATCATCTATTTCACACTGCTCCAGAAGATCCAAAATGTCCTCCTCCTAGAAATGGGAATTTCATTAAAACTGATTCAAAGCAGGACATATCCTGTCCTTCAAAAATTCAAGCACAAAGTGGTAGGAATTTGAAATTACTCTGATTACTAATTCCTGAAATAAGAGTATAATTCTTCCACAGGAGGAAATAAAAGCATTTCTTCTCATGCATACATCTCTCCTTGCAAGCAAAATGAAATTCAAAGTTAAAATCAAGTCTTAACATTTATTAAAAATAAAATTCTGAAGAAAGGGTTGAACAAATATTCCTGTAAAACTGCTGAATGATGCCAACTACAAAGATGCAAAATAATTTCTCAGATTTTAAATTAAATCACATTAACTGGTTATTAATACAGTCACTTTCCTACTGTCTCTGACTAAATAAGTAGGCACACAGGCTGAGTTTTTGGATGCCTTTATCTAGTGGAGCTGGTTTTAGGATATCTCTTGTTCCAGTCCATATAGGTGGATGAATAGGCCAGGAACGTTACTGGAGAGAAGAAGGAGGCAATTCCCAGCTCAAAAGCAGTTTCTGCCAACCTCTGGTCTGGCCAGGGGGAAGGCTGAGGATCAGGGCTATGGTAAAGCAGCTCAAAGCCATTTAGCCTGTCTGCACCCTGGGTGCACCACAGCTCATCCAGATTCAAGGATCTGGCCCACAAGCTGCACAAAGAATAATAATAAAATCACGGAAATGTTATCAAATACTATTTATTAGCCATTACACATGATTATCGTGAAACTAAACCACAAGGTCATGAATTCAAAGATAAGTAACTCCTGAAGCCAATACTTGATGTGCTTCAGTACCTTCATCCTTTTTAAAGGATTATTCATTTCCCGCTGCAGTGAAGCTGCTCTTCCAGCAAGAAAGGTCTGGAAAGCAGTGGCCAACAAACTGTCATACTTCTCAAGCAGTGTCTTATCATCAGGAGGGTAAATTCGCCTAACACAGGGAAAAAAGGAGAGGAGTTTAAAGACAGAACCTGAGCTATTTATCAAAGAACAAAAGTAATGTCACCAATACAGTCTGTTCTATAATGCATGTGTGTCCCATCTATAATAATTATATAATATCATACCATAAAACACATTCTCTGAACGCTGCTATCTAAGTCTAATTTTAACTCAGTCAACACATTCATGTTTAAACCAGCAATTATCCAGTCAAACGAAATACCATGCAGGTCATTCCAGAGGTACACCAAAACCCAGTTTTGCAGTGCTTAGAAATTTCAGTGGGTGTGAATGATGCATGCAGGTGTGAATGATTCATTAAATATTAACAAAATATTGCATGTAAAATTTAGAGCCACCAAATAATTTGTATTAGCAATAAAAGGACACAAACCAGGGAAAATTTGAACAATTGCTTTGATTTCATGAGCAGGATGTAAATTAAAGATTGAATATGTACTGAACTTGAATGCTAAATCCTCCAAGCCTCCAAAAAAATAACAGGAAGAAATAGGCACTGGAAGAAAGAAAAAAAATTCTGGTACATGGATATAGAGAGTGACTGATTTTCCATTAGAGCAGCGATGCCATTATTCTCTAAAATCACAGGTAAGAAGATTATGGCAATATGAGAACCAGGACTTGGTGATTTATTCATGTTCATCATGCAACAATGGGCTTTGAAGAAAACCACTCCAATCCATCTGTCACCAATGCCTGAAGCACAGCCAGAAATTATGAAGATAGAAAACTTGATTTCTAATGAATTGTAAGGAGTAATCCATATTGCCTGCAGTGTGCAAAGCATAGACACCATTTATTTAGTGCCGGTATTATGTGACTTTTATGTATTTGTGAGTCCTTTCTGAACTTTGTAAAAAGTTCTTTCTCCTTCTTCCTTTACAGACTTTTTCTCCCTGGAAGGTATCTATCATGAGGATTTGGCTGCAATGAAGAAAGGATGGTTATGATATCAGTAGACTCAGGGCAGTTCTAGAGCAATACGAAGATGGTTCCAGTTTGCACGTGAGACCCGAAGGAGCTCTAATTTAGGCTCAGCCAACATGTTTTAATGGTGTGGATTCTACTGCAGAAAAAGTGTCATAGGACAGTACTTTAAAGGAAGGATTATACTTTTAATATAGGTAGAAATAGACTGCAGCTGAAAGCCATTTCAAAGCCATGTATGTCCTTTCCAATTCCTCATGAACTCACAAAATCTTGAAAGCATGGCTCCTGCTTCACCTGCCCCAAGACTCCTCCTGGAACCAGCTGTGCTTGCAGACAGACATCAGCTAAGCCAGTTGCTGAGCTGACATCCCCAGGCTGAATTCAAGCCTGCTGAGGTTTGATTGAGGTTCCTCTGGATTTTTGTTTAGAGTGCAATATTAATCCCTGCAGCAATACTAGCACCCAAAATTTCCATGATTCTGTGTCAGTGCCTGACAGAAGTTAGTCCTGCTTTGCCAAGGAATATCCCATGGAGAAAATACTGCAGAACACTCAGATAATATTCCTCTGCATCTCTAGGCAAGATTACTTTCCTTCTCAGGATCTTCTGATTCTTCAGCCTTTTCTCTAGCACATGGTGATAAGAAACCACAAAGCTGTTCTGCCCTTTCACAAGTGCCCATTCCTCACTGAAGCGACACTTCCCTTCTTCCGGAGAAAAAGATATTGTTGTGTTTGTATTGACTGACATTAACCCAAAAGCTAAATAAGGAGAACATGTGGCTCTTTCTCAGTCAAGAACGGAATAAACAACCTGAAACATGATCATTTAATACGCTAAATTTTAAAGTTAGCAAAAAATAAAAATGGGAAAGTGACGAAGAAAGACTTTTTGAAAGCAAAATGTTAAGTCATCAAAAATGAAAATTTCACACAAACATCTCTTTGTTTAAATGAGAACTCTACTGGGAGTTACAAGACATCTCAAAAAAAGCAGTGATGAAGAACAGCAGTAAAGGCATTCTGACTAATTCAGAATAAACTATGTGAACCTCTCACATTCTGGATGAATGTTACAAAGAGTGGGCAAATGTTCCCATCATCTCTTCCTAGCCACACTCTGCTTCCTTTCAACAAATATTCATAGGCCTTGCTTTCACTTCTCATCGAAGCATAAATCAAGAAATAATAATAAAACCGTCATAAAACAAAATTTTTGGGTTTTGGCTAATGCCTATTTTAACTGACAAGATAAAGCTCTTGTTGAACATATTTTACCAAGGAATCCAAAGGTCTACTAAGATCCAAAATCAAAGTGCAAAAATATATATAGTATTTCAAATGTCACTCTATTAAAAATGGTGGATGCACTACTAAATTTTCTGAATTTTTGGCAAGGCTGAGATACAAATCAGATTTGATTTCTTTACAGGGGAATAATCATACCCCTATATTGCCCTCCCTCATCCCCAGTGAGACAAGGATGGTCGTATGTGAATACAGGACAGGTCCATAACAACAGTCATGATTCTTAATACACTGACTGTGAATAAACAAGTCTTTCAAACAAATGTCTTGCACAAATACTGAGGTGACTGATGTCATATAAATTCCTAAGTGCATATAAAAATTTGGAATCAAGAGAAGAACTACCTGGATAAAAACCTACCTGAAGTACGTGTATATATTTTCTATAAATGCATACACATTTTTAGCAGAAAATTGTCATCTACCACAAACATTTATTTCCATTATTCCTGATGAATGCATTGAATACTTCCTACTAATACAGTCAAAAATATGCACCTGTAGTTCCCCATGTTTCTATTTTCATGCTCCTCTTTGGAAATCTGTTTACGTACTTGTGCAAGTCTTTCCTTCTACAAAGCAAGAAAATAAGACAATTAAAACAAAGGGGCCATAAACCATGGGCAAGAAACAGCCCTTCTTTCTGCTCCCTACCAGTTCTTCTTTTCTCCTTTCCAGCGTGTGGCGCTGCTTCTCCCAGTCTGAGGAACCTGGCAGCAGTTTCTTCATTGACCCTTGGCCATACAGTCTTTTTTGAGCCTCAGCCTTCTGTTGAGCTAAATTTCTCCTTTTGTCACTTGTCCTGAAACACAGATGATATTAAGAGATGCCAGTTCAATGCAGCTAAGATGTACTGTCACATCAAGTATATATCATCTGTATTTTCCAATCAGTCATGTGTGGTTTATTATGTAAAATTAGATTTGAAACGCTCACTAAGTTGGGAGTTTATTTAGTATTAACTTTCATGGCTACAATATCCTTTAAGGTTACTGTATAAACTCTCTGCTATAATTTAATGTACAAACATGGTTGCTTCTATTTCCCTGAAGTGTAGCTTTTTTCCAGCATATCCCAGCTACAAACTTTTCCTGTAGAGGGGTATGGCTTTTGACTGTATCTGACACTATCACCATGCCCAGGACGGCACACATATCCCAACTCTGAGACCTCTTTGAAAAATGCTTTTTTTAAAATGTACAACAATTACTATTGCTATGATTTTTTTTTTTTTTTT